>NW_024379084.1:60000-85982 GCF_016835505.1 Polypterus senegalus
TTTTTAAATTTTTTTTAAAAAAAAACCCCCCAAAAATTTTCAAAATTTTTTTAAAAAAAAAAAAATTTTTTTTAAAAACCCCCAATTTTAATTTAAAATTAAAAATTTTCCCCTTTTTTAAAAAAACCCCTTTTAAAGGGTTTTTGGGGGCCCCTTTTTTAAAAAAACCCCCCCAAACCCCTTTTTTAAATTTTTTTAATTTTTGGGGGAAATTTAAAAAAAAAAGGGAAAAAATTCTAAATTTGAAACCCAAACCCAAAGGGGGAAATTTTTTTTTAAAAAAATTTTTTTTTTTTTCCTTAAAACCCTTTACCTTTTTTAAAAAAATTTTTTTTGGGGGAAAAAAAAAATTTAAAACCCAAAATTTTAATTTTTTAAAAAAAAAAATTTGAAAATTTTTAAAACAGTTCTAAATGATGAAACCCCCAGTACCCTTATGGTTAAGAACTGTTTGGATGGTTTCACAACTGTTTTTCAAAGTGCACTTCAACATCTCAATCTCAATTTTTGAAATCCCCTTTGACTTGCATTGGGCCAAATCTAAAGTTGACTGAAACTCAATGAGTCTTAACTTCTATGTTAAGAAACCACTTGAAAACACGTCAGCTACATAGTTTTTACAGAAATGAACTGTTTTGAATAGTTTCTGGTGGAAAACAAGGTATCACACATGTGTAACACAAAGTTATTTTCAGGCCCTGAAAGCGTGTTATGGTGAAATAGGTTACCTTCTCAACTCTAACGCTGTGTAAAGTCAAAAGTACTCTGGTAAAAGGCAGTTCTAAATGATGTAAATCCAATACCCTTATGGTTAAGAACTGTTTGGATGGTTTCCCAACTGTTTTTCAAAGTGCACTTCACATCTTAAACTCACCTTTTGAAATCCCCATTAACTTGCAATGGACAAAAACTGAAGGTGAGTGAAACTCAATGAGTCTTAACTTCTATGTTGTGAAACCACTTGAAACACATCTGCGACATAGTTTTTTACAGAAATGAACTATTTTGAACAGTTTCCTGGTGGAAAACAAGGCGTCAGCCATGTTTTACACAAAGTGAATTTCAGGCCCTGAAAGCTGCTTATGGTGAAATAAGGATACCTTCAACTCTAACGGCTGTGTAAAGTCAAAATACTATCGTAAAAACAGTTCTAAATAATGAAACTCAGTACCCTTTATGAGTTTACTGAACTGTTTGGATGGTTTCCCAACTGTTTTCAAAGTGCACTTCACATCTTAAACTCACTTTTTGAAATCCCCATTAACTTGCAAATGGACAAAAACTGAAGTTGAGTGAAACTCAATGAGTCTTAACTTCTATGTTGTGAAACCACTTGAAACACATCTGTGACATAGTTTTTTACAGAAATGAACTGTTTTGAACAGTTTTCTGGTGGAAAACAAGCCGTCACAGATGTGTACACAAAGTTGTTTTCAGGTCTTGAAAAGTGTTATGATGAAGTCAGGTTACCTTCAACTCTAACTCTGTGGAAAGTCAAAATACTCTGGTAGAAGGCAGTTCTAAATGATGAAACCCCCAGTAATTCTTATGGTTAAGAACTGTTTGGATGGTTTCCCAACTGTTTTTCAAAGTGCAATTCAACATCTCAAACATAGCTTTTGAAAATCCTATTGAGTTGCATTGGGCAAAAACTGAAGTTGAGTTAAATTTAATGAGTCTTAACTTCTATGTTGTGAAAGTTGAAACACTTGAAACACATCTGCGACATAGTTTTTTACAGAAATAAACTGTTTTGAACAGTTTCCTGGTGGAAAACAAGGCGTCACACATGTGTACACAAAGTTATTTTCAGCCCTTGAAACGCGTTATGGTGAATTCAGGTTACCTTCAACTCTAACTCTGTGGAAAGTCAAAATACTCTGGTAAAGGCAGTTCTAAATGATGAAGCCCCCAGTAATTCTTATGGTTAAGAACTGTTTGGATGGTTTCACAACTGTTTTTAAAGTGCACTTCAACATCTCAAACTCACTTTTTGAAATCCCCTTTGACTTGCATTGGGCCAAATCTAAAGTTGAGTGAAACTCAATGAGTCTTAACTTCTATGTTGTGAAACCACTTGAAACACATCTGTGACATAGTTTTTTACAGAAATGAACTGTTTTGAACAGTTTCCTTGTGGAAAACAAGCCGTCACAGATGTGTACACAAAGTTGTTTTCAGGTCTTGAAAAGTGTCATGATGAAGTCAGGTTACCTTCATCTCTAACTCTGTGGAAAGTCAAAATACTCTGGTAAAGGCAGTTCTAAATGATGAAACCCCCAGTACTCCTTATGGTTAAGAACTGTTTGGATGGTTTCCCAACTGTTTTCAAAGTACTAAATCATCATCTCAAACTCAGCTTTTGAAAATCCTATTGAGTTGCATTGGGCAAAAACTGAAGTTGAGTTAAATTTAATGAGTCTTAACTTCTATGTTGTGAAAGTTGAAACACTTGAAACACATCTGGGACATAGTTTTTTATAGAAATGAACTGTTTTGAACAGTTTCCTAATGGAAAACAAGGCGTCACACATGTGTACAAAAAGTGAATTTCAGGCCCTGAAACGCTGCTTATGGTGAAATAAGGTTACCTTCAACTCTAACGCTGTGTAAAGTCAAAATACTATGGTAAAAACAGTTCTAAATGATAAAATCCCCAGTACCCTTATGGTTAAGAACTGTTTGGATGGTTTCCCAACTGTTTTTTATTAGTGCACTTCAAATCTCAAACTCACTTTTTGAAATCCCCATTAACTTGCAATGGACAAAAACTGAAGTTGAGAGAAACTCAATGAGTCTTAACTTCTATGTTGTGAAACCACTTGAAATACATCTGCGACATAGTTTTTTACAGAAATTAACTGTTTTGAACAGTTTCCTGTTGGAAAACAAGCCGTCACACATGTGTACACAAACTTGTTTTCAGGTCTTGAAAAAGTGTTATGATGAATTCAGGTTACCTTCAACTCTAACTCTGTGGAAAGTCAAAATACTCTGGTAAAGGCAGTTCTAAATGATGAAGCCCCAGTACCCTTATGGTTAAGAACTGTTTGGATGGTTTCATCAACTGTTTTCAAAGTGCACTTCAACATCTCAAACTCACTTTTTGAAATCCCCTTTGACTTGCATTGGGCCAAATCTAAAGTTGAGTGAAACTCAATGAGTCTTAACTTCAATGTTGTGAAACCACTTGAAACACATCTGTGACATAGTTTTTTACAGAAATGAACTGTTTTGAACAGTTTCCTGTTGGAAAACAAGGTATCACACATGTGTACACAAAGTTGTTTTCAAGTCTTCACTTCACATCTTAAACTCACTTTTGAAATCCCCATTAACTTGCAATGGACAAAAACTGAAGTTGAGTGAAACTCAATGAGTCTTAACTTCTATGTTGTGAAACCACTTGAAACACATCTGCGACATAGTTTTTTACAGAAATGAACTGTTTTGAACAGTTTCCTGGTGGAAAAACAAGGCGTCACACATGTGTATACACAAAGTGATTTTCAGCCCTTTGAAACGCATTATGGTGAATTCAGGTTACCTTCAACTCTAACTCTGTGGAAAGTCAAAATACTCTGGTAAAAGCAGTTCTAAATGATGAAATCCCCAGGACCCTTATGGTTAAGAACTGTTTGGATGGTTTCCCAACTGTTTTTCAAAAAGCAATTCAACATCTCAAACTCACTTTTTGAAATCCCCTTTGACTTGCATTGGGCCAAATCTAAAGTTGAGTGAAACTCAATGAGTCTTAACTTCTATGTTGTGAAACCACTTGAAAACATCTGCGACATAGTTTTTACAGAAATGAACTGTTTTGAACAGTTTCCTGGTGGAAAACAAGGCTTCACACATGTGTACACAAAGTTATTTTCAAGCCCTGAACGCAGCGTTATGGTGAAATAAGGTTACCTTCATCTCTAACGCTGTGTAAAGTCAAAATACTCTGGTAAAAGCAGTTCTAAATGATGAAACCCCCAGTACCCTTATGGTTAAGAACTGTTTGGATGGTTTCACAACTGTTTTTCAAAGTGCACTTCAACATCTCAAACTCACTTTTGAAATCCCATTGACTTGCATTGGGCCAAAACTGAAGTTGAGTGAAACTCAATGAGTCTTAACTTCTATGTTGTGAAAGTTGAAACACTTGAAACACATCTGCGACATAGTTTTTTACAGAAATGAACTGTTTTGAACAGTTTCCTGGTGGAAAACAAGGCGTCACACATGTGTACACAAAGTTATTTTCAGGCCCTGAAACGCAGCGTTATGGTGAAATAAGGTTACCTTCAACTCTAACGCTGTGTAAAGTCAAAATACTCTGGTAAAAGCAGTTCTAAATGATGAAATCCCCAGTACCCTTATGGTTAAGAACTGTTTGGATGGTTTCCCCACTGTTTTTCAAAGTGCAATTCAACATCTCAAACTCACCTTTTGAAATTCCTATTGAGTTGCATTGGGCAAAAACTGAAGTTGAGTTAAATTTAATGAGTCTTAACTTCTATGTTGTGAAACCACTTGAAAACACATCTGCGACATAGTTTTTACAGAAATGAACTGTTTTGAACAGTTTCCTGGTGGAAAACAAGGCGTCACACATGTGTACACAAAGTGAATTTCAGGCCCTGAAAACGTTATGGTGAAATAAGGTTACCTTCAACTCTAACGCTGTGTAAAGTCAAAATACTATCGTAAAAAAGTTCTAAATGATGAAATCCCCAGTACCCTTATGGTTAAGAACTGTTTGGATGGTTTCCCAACTGTTTTTCAAAGTGCACTTCACATCTTAAACTCACCTTTTGAAATCCCATTAACTTGCATGGACAAAAACTGAAGTTGAGTGAAACTCAATGAGTCTTAACTTCTATGTTGTGAAACCACTTTAAATACATCTGCGACATAGTTTTTACAGAAATGAACTGTTTTGAACAGTTTCCTGGTGGAAAACAAGGTCATCACACATGTGTACACAAAGTTGTTTTCAGGCCTTGAAAAGTGTTATGATGAAATAAGGTTACCTTCAACTCTAACTCTGTGGAAAGTCAAAATACTCTGGTAAAGGCAGTTCTAAATGATGAAACCCCCAGTACCCTTATGGTTAAGAACTGTTTGGATGGTTTCCCAACTGTTTTTCAAAGTGCACTTCAACATCTCAAACTCACTTTTTGAAATCCCCTTGACTTGCATTGGGCAAAAACTGAAGTTGAGTGAAACTCAATGAGTCTTAACTTCTATGTTGTGAAACCACTTGAAACACATCTGCGACATAGTTTTTTACAGAAATGAACTGTTTTGAACAGTTTCCTGGTGGAAAACAAGGCTCACACATGTGTACACAAAGTTATTTTCAGCCCTGAAGCGCGTTATGGTGAAATAAGGTTACCTTCAACTCTAACGCTGTGTAAAGTCAAAATACTCTGGTAAAAGCAGTTCTAAATGATGAAATCCCCAGTACCCTTATGGTTAAGAACTGTTTGGATGGTTTCCCACTGTTTTCAAAGTGCAATTCAACATCTCAAACTCACCTTTTGAATTCCATTGAGTTGCATTGGGCAAAAACTGAAGTTGAGTTAAATTTAATGAGTCTTAACTTCTATGTTGTGAAACCACTTGAAACACATCTGCGACATAGTTTTTACAGAAATGAACTGTTTTGAACAGTTTCCTGGTGGAAAACAAGGCGTCACACATGTGTACACAAAGTGAATTTCAGGCCCTGAAACGCGTTATGGTGAAATCAGGTTACCTTCAACTCTAACTCTGTGGAAAGTCAAAATACTCTGGTAGGGGCAGTTCTAAATGATGAAACCCCCAGTACCCTTATGGTTAAGAACTGTTTGGATGGTTTCCCAACTGTTTTTAAAGTGCACTTCAACATCTCAAACTCACTTTTGAAATCCCCTTTGACTTGCATTGGGCAAAACTGAAGTTGAGTGAAACTCAATGAGTCTTAACTTCTATGTTGTGAAACCACTTGAAACACATCTGTGACATAGTTTTTACAGAAATGAACTGTTTTGAACAGTTTCCTGGTGGAAAACAAGGCGTCACACATGTGTACACAAAGTGTTTTCAGGTCCTGAAAGCGTTATGATGAAATAAGGTTACCTTCAACTCTAACTCTGTGGAAAGTCAAAATACTCTGGTAAAGCAGTTCTAAATGATGAAACCCCAGTACCCTTATGGTTAAGAACTGTTTGGATGGTTTCCCCACTGTTTTTCAAAGTGCAATTCAACATCTCAAACTCACTTTTTGAAATCCCCATTGAGTTGCATTGGGCAAAAACTGAAGTTGAGTGAAACTCAATGAGTCTTAACTTCTATGTTGTGAAAGTTGAAACACTTGAAACACATCTGCGACATAGTTTTTACAGAAATGAACTGTTTTGAACAGTTTCCTGGTGGAAAACAAGGCGTCACACATGTGTACACAAAGTGAATTTCAGGCCCTGAAGCGCGTTATGGTGAAATAAGGTTACCTTCAACTCTAACGCTGTGTAAAGTCAAAATACTATGGTAAAACAGTTCTAAATGATAAATCCCCAGTACCCTTATGGTTAAGAACTGTTTGGATGGTTTCCCAACTGTTTTTCAAAGTGCACTTCAACATCTTAAACTCACTTTTGAAATCCCATTAACTTGCAATGGGCAAAAACTGAAGTTGAGTGAAACTCAATGAGTCTTAACTTCTATGTTGTGAAACCACTTGAAATACATCTGCGACATAGTTTTTACAGAAATGAACTGTTTTGAACAGTTTCCTGGTGGAAAACAAGGCGTCACACATGTGTACACAAAGTTGTTTTCAGGTCTGAAAAGTGTTATGGTGAAATAAGGTTACCTTCAACTCTAACTCTGTGGAAAGTCAAAATACTCTGGTAAAGCAGTTCTAAATGATGAAACCCCAGTACCCTTATGGTTAAGAACTGTTTGGATGGTTTCCCAACTGTTTTCAAAGTGCACTTCAACATCTTAAACTCACTTTTGAAATCCCATTGACTTGCAATGGACAAAACTGAAGTTGAGTGAAACTCAATGAGTCTTAACTTCTATGTTGTGAAACCACTTGAAACACTTCTGCGACATAGTTTTTTACAGAAATGAACTGTTTTGAACAGTTTCCTGGTGGAAAACAAGGCGTCACACATGTGTACACAAAGTTGATTTCAGGCCCTGAAAGCGTTATGGTGAAATAAGGTTACCTTCAACTCTAACGCTGTGTAAAGTCAAAATACTCTGGTAAAACAGTTCTAAATGATGAAATCCCCAGTACCCTTATGGTTAAGAACTGTTTGGATGGTTTCCCAACTGTTTTTCAAAGTGCACTTCAACATCTCAAACTCACTTTTGAAATCCCATTGACTTGCATTGGACAAAACTGAAGTTGAGTGAAACTCAATGAGTCTTAACTTCTATGTTGTGAAACCACTTGAAACACATCTGCGACATAGTTTTTACAGAAATGAACTGTTTTGAACAGTTTCCTGGTGGAAAACAAGCGTCACACATGTGTACACAAAGTGATTTTCAGGCCCTGAAAGCGTTATGGTGAAATAAGGTTACCTTCAACTCTAACGCTGTGTAAAGTCAAAATACTCTGGTAAAGCAGTTCTAAATGATGAAATCCCCAGTACCCTTATGGTTAAGAACTGTTTGATGGTTTCCCAACTGTTTTTCAAAGTGCAATTCAACATCTCAAACTCACTTTTGAAATCCTATTGAGTTGCATTGGGCAAAAACTGAAGTTGAGTGAAACTCAATGAGTCTTAATTTCTATGTTGTGAAACCACTTGAAACACATCTGCGACATAGTTTTTACAGAAATGAACTGTTTTGAACAGTTTCCTGGTGGAAAACAAGGCGTCACACATGTGTACACAAAGTGATTTTCAGGCCCTGAAAGCGTTATGGTGAAATAAGGTTACCTTCAACTCTAACTCTGTGTAAAGTCAAAATACTCTGGTAAAAGCAGTTCTAAATGATGAAATCCCCAGTACCCTTATGGTTAAGAACTGTTTGGATGGTTTCCCAACTGTTTTCAAAGTGCAATTCAACATCTCAAACTCACTTTTGAAATCCCCATTAACTTGCAATGGACAAAAACTGAAGTTGAGTGAAACTCAATGAGTCTTAACTTCTATGTTGTGAAACCACTTGAAACACATCTGTGACATAGTTTTTTACAGAAATGAACTGTTTTGAACAGTTTCCTGGTGGAAAACAAGTCACACATGTGTACACAAAGTTGTTTTCAGGCCCTGAAAGTGTTATGTGATAATAAGGTTACCTTCAACTCTAACTCTGTGGAAAGTCAAAGTACTCTGGTAAAAGCAGTTCTAAATGATGAAATCCCCAGTACCCTTATGGTTAAGAACTGTTTGGATGGTTTCCCAACTGTTTTCAAAGTGCAATTCAACATCTCAAACTCACTTTTGAAATCCTATTGAGTTGCATTGGGCAAAAACTGAAGTTGAGTTAAATTTAATGAGTCTTAACTTCTATGTTGAAACCACTTGAAAACATCTGCGACATAGTTTTTACAGAAATGAACTGTTTTGAACAGTTTCCTGGTGGAAAACAAGGCGTCACACATGTGTACACAAAGTTATTTTCAGGCCCTGAAACGCGTTATGTGAAATAAGGTTACCTTCAACTCTAACGCTGTGTAAAGTCAAAATACTCTGGTAAAAGCAGTTCTAAATGATGAAATCCCCAGTACCCTTATGGTTAAGAACTGTTTGGATGGTTTCCCAACTGTTTTCAAAGTGCACTTCAACATCTCAAACTCACTTTTGAAATCCTATTGACTTGCATTGGGCAAAACTGAAGTTGAGTTAAACTCAATGAGTCTTAACTTCTATGTTGTGAAACCACTTGAAAACATCTGCGACATAGTTTTTACAGAAATGAACTGTTTTGAACAGTTTCCTGGTGGAAAACAAGGTCACACATGTGTACACAAAGTTATTTTCAGGCCCTTGAAAAGCGTTATGGTGAAATAAGGTTACCTTCAACTCTAACGCTGTGTAAAGTCAAAATACTCTGGTAAAAGCAGTTCTAAATGATGAAATCCCAAGTACCCTTATGGTTAAGAACTGTTTGGATGGTTTCCCAACTGTTTTTCAAAGTGCACTTCAACATCTCAAACTCACTTTTGAAATCCTATTGACTTGCACTGGACAAAAACTGAAGTTGAGTGAAACTCAATGAGTCTTAAATTCTATGTTGTGAAACCACTTGAAAAACATCTGCGACATAGTTTTTGACAGAAATGAACTGTTTTGAACAGTTTCCTGGTGAAAAACAAGCCGTCACACATGTGTACACAAAGTTAATTTCAGGCCCTGAAACGTGTTATGGTGAAATAAGGTTACCTTCAACTCTAACGCTGTGTAAAGTCAAAATACTCTGGTAAAAGCAGTTCTAAATGATGAAATCCCCAGTACCCTTATGGTTAAGAACTGTTTGGATGGTTTCCCAACTTTTTCAAAGTGCACTTCAACATCTTAAACTCACTTTTGAAATCCCCATTAACTTGCATGGAAAAACTGAAGTTGAGTGAAACTCAATGAGTCTTAACTTCTATGTTGTGAAACCACTTGAAACACATCTGCGACATAGTTTTTACAGAAATGAACTGTTTTGAACAGTTTCCTGGTGGAAAACAAGCGTCACACATGTGTACACAAAGTGATTTTCAGGCCCTGAAAGCGTTATGGTGAAATAAGGTTACCTTCAACTCTAACTCTGTAAAGTCAAAATACTCTGGTAAAAGCAGTTCTAAATGATGAAATCCCCAGTACCCTTATGGTTAAGAACTGTTTGGATGGTTTCCCAACTGTTTTTCAAAGTGCACTTCAACATCTCAAACTCACTTTTGAAATCCTATTGAGTTGCATTGGGCAAAACTGAAGTTGAGTTAAACTTAATGAGTCTTAACTTCTATGTTGTGAAACCACTTGAAACACATCTGCGACATAGTTTTTACAGAAATGAACTGTTTTGAACAGTTTCCTGGTGGAAAACAAGGCGTCACACATGTGTACACAAAGTGAATTTCAGGCCCTGAAAGCGTTATGGTGAAATAAGGTTACCTTCAACTCTAACGCTGTGTAAAGTCAAAATACTCTGGTAAAACAGTTCTAAATGATGAAATCCCCAGTACCCTTATGGTTAAGAACTGTTTGGATGGTTTCCCAACTGTTTTTCAAAGTGCAATTCAACATCTCAAACTCACTTTTTGAAATCCGTTTGAGTTGCATTGGGCAAAACTGAAGTTGAGTGAAACTCAATGAGTCTTAACTTCTATGTTGTGAAACCACTTGAAAACATCTGCGACATAGTTTTTACAGAAATGAACTGTTTTGAACAGTTTCCTGGTGGAAAACAAGGCGTCACACATGTGTACACAAAGTGATTTTCAGGCCCTGAAACGCGTTATGGTGAAATAAGGTTACCTTCAACTCTAACGCTGTGTAAAGTCAAAAGACTCTGGTAAAACAGTTCTAAATGATGAAATCCCCAGTACCCTTATGGTTAAGAACTGTTTGGATGGTTTCCCAACTGTTTTTCAAAGTGCACTTCAACATCTTAAACTCACTTTTGAAATCCCCATTAACTTGCATGGACAAAACTGAAGTTGAGTGAAACTCAATGAGTCTTAACTTCTATGTTGTGAAACCACTTGAAAACATCTGCGACATAGTTTTTACAGAAATGAACTGTTTTGAACAGTTTCCTGGTGGAAAACAAGGCGTCACACATGTGTACACAAAGTTGTTTTCAGGCCCTGAAAGTGTTATGATGAAATAAGGTTACCTTCAACTCTAACGCTGTGTAAGTCAAAATACTCTGGTAAAAGCAGTTCTAAATGATGAAATCCCCAGTACCCTTATGGTTAAGAACTGTTTGGATGGTTTCCCAACTGTTTTTCAAAGTGCACTTCAACATCTCAAACTCACTTTTGAAATCCTATTGAGTTGCATTGGGCAAAACTGAAGTTGAGTTAAACTCAATGAGTCTTAACTATGTATGTTGTGAAACCACTTGAAACACATCTGCGACATAGTTTTTACAGAAATGAACTGTTTTGAACAGTTTCCTGGTGGAAAACAAGGCGTCACACATGTGTACACAAAGTTGTTTTCAGGCCTTGAAAAGCGTTATGGTGAAATAAGGTTACCTTCAACTCTAACTCTGTGTAAAGTCAAAATACTCTGGTAAAAGCAGTTCTAAATGATGAAATCCCCAGTACCCTTATGGTTAAGAACTGTTTGGATGGTTTCCCAACTGTTTTTCAAAGTGCACTTCAACATCTCAAACTCACTTTTGAAATCCTATTGAGTTGCATTGGGCAAAACTGAAGTTGAGTGAAACTCAATGAGTCTTAACTTCTATGTTGTGAAACCACTTGAAACACATCTGCGACATAGTTTTTACAGAAATGAACTGTTTTGAACAGTTTCCTGGTGGAAAACAAGGTCACACATGTGTACACAAAGTTGTTTTCAGGCCCTGAAAGCGTTATGGTGAAATAAGGTTACCTTCAACTCTAACGCTGTGGAAAGTCAAAATACTCTGGTAAAAGCAGTTCTAAATGATGAAACCCCAGTACCCTTATGGTTAAGAACTGTTTGGATGGTTTCCCAACTGTTTTTCAAAGTGCACTTCAACATCTTAAACTCACTTTTGAAATCCCCATTGACTTGCATTGGACAAAACTGAAGTTGAGTGAAACTCAATGAGTCTTAACTTCTATGTTGTGAAACCACTTGAAACACATCTGACATAGTTTTTACAGAAATGAACTGTTTTGAACAGTTTCCTGGTGGAAAACAAGCGTCACACATGTGTACACAAAGTTGTTTTCAGGCCCTGAAAGCGTTATGGTGAAATAAGGTTACCTTCAACTCTAACGCTGTGTAAAGTCAAAATACTCTGGTAAAGCAGTTCTAAATGATGAAATCCCCAGTACCCTTATGGTTAAGAACTGTTTGGATGGTTTCCCAACTGTTTTTCAAAGTGCACTTCAACATCTCAAACTCACTTTTGAAATCCCATTGACTTGCATTGGGCAAAACTGAAGTTGAGTGAAACTCAATGAGTCTTAACTTCTATGTTGTGAAACCACTTGAAACACATCTGCGACATAGTTTTTACAGAAATGAACTGTTTTGAACAGTTTCCTGGTGGAAAACAAGGCGTCACACATGTGTACACAAAGTGATTTTCAGGCCCTGAAGCGCGTTATGGTGAAATAAGGTTACCTTCAACTCTAACGCTGTGTAAAGTCAAAATACTCTGGTAAAAGCAGTTCTAAATGATGAAAACCCCAGTTACCCTTTTGTTGAACTGTTTGGATGGTTTCCAACTGTTTTCAAAAGTGCTATTCAATCTCAAAATAGGGGAAAACCTATTAGGATTTGGCAAAACTAAGTTGAGTAAATTTAGTCTTGACTTCTGTGTTAAGAAACCACTTGAAAATCAGCTACATAGTTTTAACAGAATAACTGTTTTGAACAGTTTCCTGTGAAAAAAACGTCACATGGACAAATAATTTCAGGCCTGAAGCGTTTAGTGAAATAAGGTATCAACTCTGAAGCTGTTTAAAAAAATACTTGTAAAACAGTTCTAAATTGGAAACCCTTACCCTTATGGTTAAGAACTGTTTGGATGGTTTCCCAACTGTTTTTCAAAGTGCACTTCAACATCTCAAACTCACTTTTGAAATCCTATTGACTTGCATTGGGCAAAAACTGAAGTTGAGTGAAACTCAATGAGTCTTAACTTCTATGTTGTGAAACCACTTGAAACACATCTGCGACATAGTTTTTACAGAAATGAACTGTTTTGAACAGTTTCCTGGTGGAAAACAAGGCGTCACACATGTGTACACAAAGTGATTTTCAGGCCCTGAAAGCGTTATGGTGAAATAAGGTTACCTTCAACTCTAACGCTGTGTAAAGTCAAAATACTCTGGTAAAAGCAGTTCTAAATGATGAAATCCCCAGTACCCTTATGGTTAAGAACTGTTTGGATGGTTTCCCAACTGTTTTTCAAAGTGCACTTCAACATCTCAAACTCACTTTTGAAATCCCTTTGACTTGCATTGGGCAAAAACTGAAGTTGAGTGAAACTCAATGAGTCTTAACTGCTATGTTGTGAAACCACTTGAAACACATCTGCGACATAGTTTTTACAGAAATGAACTGTTTTGAACAGTTTCCTGGTGGAAAACAAGCGTCACACATGTGTACACAAAGTTGTTTTCAGGCCCTGAAAGTGTTATGGTGAAATAAGGTTACCTTCAACTCTAACTCTGTGTAAAGTCAAAATACTCTGGTAAAAGCAGTTCTAAATGATGAAATCCCCAGTACCCTTATGGTTAAGAACTGTTTGGATGGTTTCCCAACTGTTTTTCAAAGTGCACTTCAACATCTCAAACTCACTTTTGAAATCCCATTGACTTGCATTGGGCAAAACTGAAGTTGAGTGAAACTCAATGAGTCTTAACTTCTATGTTGTGAAACCACTTGAAAAACATCTGCGACATAGTTTTTACAGAAATGAACTGTTTTGAACAGTTTCCTGGTGGAAAACAAGGCGTCACACATGTGTACACAAAGTGAATTTTCAGGCCCTGAAGCGTTATGGTGAAATAAGGTTACCTTCAACTCTAACTCTGTGTAAAGTCAAAATACTCTGGTAAAAGCAGTTCTAAATGATGAAATCCCCAGTACCCTTATGGTTAAGAACTGTTTGGATGGTTTCCCAACTGTTTTTCAAAGTGCACTTCAACATCTCAAACTCACTTTTGAAATCCCTATTGACTTGCATTGGGCAAAACTGAAGTTGAGTGAAACTCAATGAGTCTTAACTTCTATGTTGTGAAACCACTTGAAACACATCTGCGACATAGTTTTTACAGAAATGAACTGTTTTGAACAGTTTCCTGGTGGAAAACAAGGCGTCACACATGTGTACACAAAGTGATTTTCAGGCCCTGAAAGCGTTATGGTGAAATAAGGTTACCTTCAACTCTAACTCTGTGTAAAGTCAAAATACTCTGGTAAAAGCAGTTCTAAATGATGAAATCCCCAGTACCCTTATGGTTAAGAACTGTTTGGATGGTTTCCCAACTGTTTTCAAAGTGCAATTCAACATCTCAAACTCACCTTTTGAAATCCATTGAGTTGCATTGGGCAAAACTGAAGTTGAGTTAAACTCAATGAGTCTTAACTTCTATGTTGTGAAACCACTTGAAACACATCTGCTACATAGTTTTTACAGAAATGAACTGTTTTGAACAGTTTCCTGGTGGAAAACAAGGCGTCACACATGTGTACACAAAGTGATTTTCAGGCCCTGAAACGCGTTATGGTGAAATAAGGTTACCTTCAACTCTAACGCTGTGTAAAGTCAAAAAACTCTGGTAAAACAGTTCTAAATGATGAAATCCCCAGTACCCTTATGGTTAAGAACTGTTTGGATGGTTTCCCAACTGTTTTCAAAGTGCACTTCAACATCTTAAACTCACTTTTGAAATCCTATTGACTTGCATTGGACAAAACTGAAGTTGAGTGAAACTCAATGAGTCTTAACTTCTATGTTGTGAAACCACTTGAAACACATCTGCGACATAGTTTTTACAGAAATGAACTGTTTTGAACAGTTTCCTGGTGGAAAACAAGGCGTCACACATGTGTACACAAAGTGAATTTTCAGGCCCTGAAAGCGTTATGGTGAAATAAGGTTACCTTCAACTCTAACTGTGTAAAGTCAAAATACTCTGGTAAAAGCAGTTCTAAATGATGAAATCCCCAGTACCCTTATGGTTAAGAACTGTTTGGATGGTTTCCCAACTGTTTTTCAAAGTGCACTTCAACATCTCAAACTCACTTTTGAAATCCTATTGACTTGCATTGGGCAAAACTGAAGTTGAGTGAAACTCAATGAGTCTTAACTTCTATGTTGTGAAACCACTTGAAACACATCTGCGACATAGTTTTTACAGAAATGAACTGTTTTGAACAGTTTCCTGGTGGAAAACAAGGCGTCACACATGTGTACACAAAGTGATTTTCAGGCCCTGAAACGCGTTATGGTGAAATAAGGTTACCTTCAACTCTAACGCTGTGTAAAGTCAAAATACTCTGGTAAAAGCAGTTCTAAATGATGAAATCCCCAGTACCCTTATGGTTAAGAACTGTTTGGATGGTTTCCCAACTGTTTTCAAAGTGCAATTCAACATCTCAAACTCACTTTTGAAATCCTATTGACTTGCATTGGGCAAAAACTGAAGTTGAGTTAAACTTAATGAGTCTTAACTTCTATGTTGTGAAACCACTTGAAACACATCTGCGACATAGTTTTTACAGAAATGAACTGTTTTGAACAGTTTCCTGGTGGAAAACAAGGCGTCACACATGTGTACACAAAGTTATTTTCAGGCCCTGAAACGCGTTATGGTGAAATAAGGTTACCTTCAACTCTAGCGCTGTGTAAAGTCAAAATACTCTGGTAAAAGCAGTTCTAAATGATGAAATCCCCAGTACCCTTATGGTTAAGAACTGTTTGGATGGTTTCCCAACTGTTTTTCAAGTGCACTTCAACATCTCAAACTCACTTTTGAAATCCCATTAACTTGCATTGGGCAAAACTGAAGTTGAGTGAAACTCAATGAGTCTTAACTTCTATGTTGTGAAACCACTTGAAAACATCTGCGACATAGTTTTTACAGAAATGAACTGTTTTGAACAGTTTCTGGTGGTGGAAAACAAGGCGTCACACATGTGTACACAAAGTTGTTTTCAGGCCCTGAAAGCGTTATGGTGAAATAAGGTTACCTTCAACTCTAACTCTGTGTAAAGTCAAAATACTCTGGTAAAGGCAGTTCTAAATGATGAAATCCCCAGTACCCTTATGGTTAAGAACTGTTTGGATGGTTTCCCAACTGTTTTTCAAAGTGCAATTCAACATCTCAAACTCACTTTTGAAATCCTATTGAGTTGCATTGGGCAAAACTGAAGTTGAGTTAAATTTAATGAGTCTTAACTTCTATGTTGTGAAACCACTTAAAACACATCTGCGACATAGTTTTTTACAGAAATGAACTGTTTTGAACAGTTTCCTGGTGGAAAACAAGCGTCACACATGTGTACACAAAGTTTTTTTCAGGCCCTGAAAGCGTTATGGTGAAATAAGGTTACCTTCAACTCTAACTCTGTGTAAAGTCAAAATACTCTGGTAAAAGCAGTTCTAAATGATGAAATCCCCAGTACCCTTATGGTTAAGAACTGTTTGGATGGTTTCCCAACTGTTTTTCAAAGTGCACTTCAACATCTCAAACTCACTTTTGAAATCCCTATTGACTTGCATTGGGCAAAAACTGAAGTTGAGTGAAACTCAATGAGTCTTAACTTCTATGTTGTGAAACCACTTGAAACACATCTGCGACATAGTTTTTACAGAAATGAACTGTTTTGAACAGTTTCCTGGTGGAAAACAAGGCGTCACACATGTGTACACAAAGTAATTTTCAGGCCCTGAAACGCGTTATGGTGAAATAAGGTTACATTCAACTCTAACGCTGTGTAAAGTCAAAATACTCTGGTTAAAACAGTTCTAAATGATGAAATCCCCAGTACCCTTATGGTTAAGAACTGTTTGGATGGTTTCCCCACTGTTTTCAAAGTGCAATTCAACATCTCAAACTCACTTTTGAAATCCTATTGAGTTGCATTGGGCAAAAACTGAAGTTGAGTTAAATTTAATGAGTCTTAACTTCTATGTTGTGAAACCACTTGAAACACATCTGCGACATAGTTTTTACAGAAATGAACTGTTTTGAACAGTTTCCTGGTGGAAAACAAGGCGTCACACATGTGTACACAAAGTGATTTTCAGGCCCTGAAGCAGCGTTATGGTGAAATAAGGTTACCTTCAACTCTAACGCTGTGTAAAGTCAAAATACTCTGGTAAAAGCAGTTCTAAATGATGAAATCCCCAGTACCCTTATGGTTAAGAACTGTTTGGATGGTTTCCCAACTGTTTTTCAAAGTGCACTTCAACATCTCAAACTCACTTTTGAAATCCTATTGACTTGCATTGGACAAAAACTGAAGTTGAGTGAAACTCAATGAGTCTTAACTTCTATGTTGTGAAACCACTTGAAACACATCAGCGACATAGTTTTTACAGAAATGAACTGTTTTGAACAGTTTCCTGGTGGAAAACAAGGCGTCACACATGTGTACACAAAGTGATTTTCAGGCCCTGAAACGCGTTATGGTGAAATAAGGTTACCTTCAACTCTAACGCTGTGTAAAGTCAAAATACTCTGGTAAAAGCAGTTCTAAATGATGAAATCCCCAGTACCCTTATGGTTAAGAACTGTTTGGATGGTTTCCCAACTGTTTTTCAAAGTGCACTTCAACATCTCAAACTCACTTTTGAAATCCCCATTAACTTGCAATGGACAAAAACTGAAGTTGAGTGAAACTCAATGAGTCTTAACTTCTATGTTGTGAAACCACTTGAAACACATCTGACATAGTTTTTCACAGAAATGAACTGTTTTGAACAGTTTCCTGGTGGAAAACAAGGCGTCACACATGTGTACACAAAGTGATTTTCAGGCCCTGAAACGCGTTATGGTGAAATAAGGTTACCTTCAACTCTAACGCTGTGTAAAGTCAAAATACTATGGTAAAAGCAGTTCTAAATGATGAAATTCCCCAGTACCCTTATGGTTAAGAACTGTTTGGATGGTTTCCCAACTGTTTTTCAAAGTGCACTTCAACATCTCAAACTCACTTTTGAAATCCTATTGACTTGCATTGGGCAAAACTGAAGTTGAGTTAAATTTAATGAGTCTTAACTTCTATGTTGTGAAACCACTTGAAACACATCTGCGACATAGTTTTTTACAGAAATGAACTGTTTTGAACAGTTTCCTGGTGGAAAACAAGGCGTCACACATGTGTACACAAAGTGAATTTCAGGCCCTGAAACGCGTTATGGTGAAATAAGGTTACCTTCAACTCTAACGCTGTGTAAAGTCAAAATACTATGGTAAAACAGTTCTAAATGATGAAATCCCCAGTACCCTTATGGTTAAGAACTGTTTGGATGGTTTCCCAACTGTTTTCAAAGTGAACATCTTAAACTCACTTTTGAAATCCCTATTAACTTGCAATTGGACAAAAACTGAAGTTGAGTGAAACTCAATGAGTCTTAACTTCTATGTTGTGAAACCACTTGAAACACATCTGTGACATAGTTTTTACAGAAATGAACTGTTTTGAACAGTTTCCTGGTGGAAAACAAGCCGTCACACATGTGTACACAAGTTGAATTTCAGGTCCTGAAACGCGTTATGGTGAAATAAGGTTACCTTCAACTCTAACTCTGTGGAAAGTCAAAATACTCTGGTAAAGGCAGTTCTAAATGATGAAATCCCCAGTACCCTTATGGTTAAGAACTGTTTGGATGGTTTCCCAACTGTTTTCAAAGTGCACTTCAACATCTCAAACTCACTTTTGAAATCCCATTGAGTTGCATTGGGCAAAAACTGAAGTTGAGTGAAACTCAATGAGTCTTAACTTCTATGTTGTGAAACCACTTGAAACACATCTGCGACATAGTTTTTACAGAAATGAACTGTTTTGAACAGTTTCCTGGTGGACAACAAGGCGTCACACATGTGTACACAAAGTGATTTTCAGGCCCTGAAACGCGTTATGGTGAAATAAGGTTACCTTCAACTCTAACGCTGTGTAAAGTCAAAATACTCTGGTAAAAGCAGTTCTAAATGATGAAATCCCCAGTACCCTTATGGTTAAGAACTGTTTGGATGGTTTCCCAACTGTTTTTCAAAGTGCACTTCAACATCTCAAACTCACTTTTGAAATCCCCATTAACTTGCATTGGGCAAAACTGAAGTTGAGTGAAACTCAATGAGTCTTAACTTCTATGTTGTGAAACCACTTGAAACACATCTGCGACATAGTTTTTACAGAAATGAACTGTTTTGAACAGTTTCCTGGTGGAAAACAAGGCGTCACACATGTGTACACAAAGTTATTTTCAGGCCCTGAAAGCGTTATGGTGAAATAAGGTTACCTTCAACTCTAACGCTGTGTAAAGTCAAAATACTCTGGTAAAAGCAGTTCTAAATGATGAAATCCCCAGTACCCTTATGGTTAAGAACTGTTTGGATGGTTTCCCAACTGTTTTCAAAGTGCAATTCAACATCTCAAACTCACTTTTGAAATCCTATTGAGTTGCATTGGGCAAAACTGAAGTTGAGTGAAACTCAATGAGTCTTAACTTCTATGTTGTGAAACCACTTGAAACACATCTGCGACATAGTTTTTACAGAAATGAACTGTTTTGAACAGTTTCCTGGTGGAAAACAAGGCGTCACACATGTGTACACAAAGTGATTTTCAGGCCCTGAAAGCGCGTTATGGTGAAATAAGGTTACCTTCAACTCTAACTCTGTGTAAAGTCAAAATACTCTGGTAAAAGCAGTTCTAAATGATGAAATCCCCAGTACCCTTATGGTTAAGAACTGTTTGGATGGTTTCCCAACTGTTTTCAAAGTGCACTTCAACATCTCAAACTCACTTTTGAAATCCCCATTGACTTGCATTGGGCAAAACTGAAGTTGAGTGAAACTCAATGAGTCTTAACTTCTATGTTGTGAAACCACTTGAAACACATCTGCGACATAGTTTTTACAGAAATGAACTGTTTTGAACAGTTTCCTGGTGGAAAACAAGGCGTCACACATGTGTACACAAAGTGTTTTCAGGCCCTGAAAGCGTTATGGTGAAATAAGGTTACCTTCAACTCTAACTCTGTGGAAAGTCAAAATACTCTGGTAAAAGCAGTTCTAAATGATGAAATCCCAGTACCCTTATGGTTAAGAACTGTTTGGATGGTTTCCCAACTGTTTTTCAAAGTGCACTCCAACATCTCAAACTCACTTTTGAAATCCTATTGACTTGCATTGGACAAAAACTGAAGTTGAGTGAAACTCAATGAGTCTTAACTTCTATGTTGTGAAACCACTTGAAACACATCTGCGACATAGTTTTTACAGAAATGAACTGTTTTGAACAGTTTCCTGGTGGAAAACAAGGCGTCACACATGTGTACACAAAGTGATTTTCAGGCCCTGAAAGCGTTATGGTGAAATAAGGTTACCTTCAAATCTAACGCTGTGTAAAGTCAAAATACTCTGGTAAAAGCAGTTCTAAATGATGAAATCCCCAGTACCCTTATGGTTAAGAACTGTTTGATGGTTTCCCAACTGTTTTTCAAAGTGCACTTCAACATCTCAAACTCACTTTTGAAATCCCATTAAGTTGCAATGGACAAAACTGAAGTTGAGTGAAACTCAATGAGTCTTAACTTCTATGTTGTGAAACCACTTGAAACACATCTGCGACATAGTTTTTACAGAAATGAACTGTTTTGAACAGTTTCCTGGTGGAAAACAAGCGTCACACATGTGTACACAAAGTTGTTTTCAGGCCCTGAAAAGTGTTATGGTGAAATAAGGTTACCTTCAACTCTAACTGTGTAAAGTCAAAATACTCTGGTAAAAGCAGTTCTAAATGATGAAATCCCCAGTACCCTTATGGTTAAGAACTGTTTGGATGGTTTCCCAACTGTTTTTCAAAGTGCACTTCAACATCTCAAACTCACTTTTGAAATCCCATTGACTTGCATTGGGCAAAACTGAAGTTGAGTGAAACTCAATGAGTCTTAACTTCTATGTTGTGAAACCACTTGAAACACATCTGCGACATAGTTTTTACAGAAATGAACTGTTTTGAACAGTTTCCTGGTGGAAAACAAGGCGTCACACATGTGTACACAAAGTGAATTTCAGGCCCTGAAACGCGTTATGGTGAAATAAGGTTACCTTCAACTCTAACGCTGTGTAAAGTCAAAATACTCTGGTAAAACAGTTCTAAATGATGAAATCCCCAGTACCCTTATGGTTAAGAACTGTTTGGATGGTTTCCCAACTGTTTTCAAAGTGCACTTCAACATCTCAAACTCACTTTTGAAATTCCTATTAACTTGCATTGGACAAAAACTGAAGTTGAGTGAAACTCAATGAGTCTTAACTTCTATGTTGTGAAACCACTTGAAACACATCTGCGACATAGTTTTTTTACAGAAATGAACTGTTTTGAACAGTTTCCTGTTGGAAAACAAGCCGTCACACATGTGTACACAAAGTTGTTTTCAGGCCCTGAAACGCGTTATGGTGAAATAAGGTTAACTTCAACTCTAACTCTGTGGAAAGTCAAAATACTCTGGAAAAAGCAGTTCTAAATGATGAAACCCCCAGTACCCTTATGGTTAAGAACTGTTTGGATGGTTTCCCAACTGTTTTTCAAAGTGCAATTCAACATCTCAAACTCACTTTTGAAAATCCTATTGAGTTGCATTGGGCAAAACTGAAGTTGAGTTAAATTTAATGAGTCTTAACTTCTATGTTGTGAAACCACTTGAAACACATCTGCACATAATTTTTACAGAAATGAACTGTTTTGAACAGTTTCCTGGTGGAAAACAAGGCGTCACACATGTGTACACAAAGTGAATTTCAGGCCCTGAAACGCGTTATGGTGAAATAAGGTTACCTTCAACTCTAACGCTGTGTAAAGTCAAAATACTATGGTAAAAACAGTTCTAAATGATAAAATCCCCAGTACCCTTATGGTTAAGAACTGTTTGGATGGTTTCCCAACTGTTTTTCAAAGTGCACTTCAACATCTCAAACTCACTTTTGAAATCCCCATTAACTTGCAATGGACAAAAACTGAAGTTGAGTTAAATTTAATGAGTCTTAACTTCTATGTTGTGAAACCACTTGAAACACATCTGCGACATAGTTTTTTACAGAAATGAACTGTTTTGAACAGTTTCCTGGTGGAAAACAAGGCGTCACACATGTGTACACAAAGTGAATTTCAGGCCCTGAAAGGCGTTATGGTGAAATAAGGTTACCTTCAACTCTAACGCTGTGTAAAGTCAAAATACTATGGTAAAACAGTTCTAAATGATGAAATCCCCAGTACCCTTATGGTTAAGAACTGTTTGGATGGTTTCCCAACTGTTTTTCAAAGTGCACTTCAACATCTTAAACTCACTTTTGAAATCCCCATTAACTTGCAATGGACAAAAACTGAAGTTGAGTGAAACTCAATGAGTCTTAACTTCTATGTTGTGAAACCACTTGAAACACATCTGCGACATAGTTTTTACAGAAATGAACTGTTTTGAACAGTTTCCTGGTGGAAAACAAGGCGTCACACATGTGTACACAAAGTTATTTTCAGGCCCTGAAAGGCGTTATGGTGAAATAAGGTTACCTTCAACTCTAACGCTGTGTAAAGTCAAAATACTCTGGTAAAAGCAGTTCTAAATGATGAAATCCCCAGTACCCTTATGGTTAAGAACTGTTTGGATGGTTTCCAACTGTTTTCAAAGTGCACTTCAACATCTCAAACTCACTTTTGAAAATCCTATTGAGTTGCATTGGGCAAAACTGAAGTTGAGTGAAACTTAATGAGTCTTAACTTCTATGTTGTGAAACCACTTGAAACACATCTGCGACATAGTTTTTTACAGAAATGAACTGTTTTGAACAGTTTCCTGGTGGAAAACAAGGCGTCACACATGTGTACACAAAGTGAATTTCAGGCCCTGAACCGCGTTATGGTGAAATAAGGTTACCTTCAACTCTAACGCTGTGTAAAGTCAAAATACTCTGGTAAAACAGTTCTAAATGATGAAATCCCCAGTACCCTTATGGTTAAGAACTGTTTGGATGGTTTCCCAACTGTTTTTCAAAGTGCACTTCAACATCTTAAACTCACTTTTGAAATCCCCATTAACTTGCAATGGACAAAAACTGAAGTTGAGTGAAACTCAATGAGTCTTAACTTCTATGTTGTGAAACCACTTGAAACACATCTGCGACATAGTTTTTACAGAAATGAACTGTTTTGAACAGTTTCCTGGTGGAAAACAAGCGTCACACATGTGTACACAAAGTGATTTTCAGGCCCTGAAACGCGTTATGGTGAAATCAGGTTACCTTCAACTCTAACTCTGTGGAAAGTCAAAATACTCTGGTAAAAGCAGTTCTAAATGATGAAATCCCCAGTACCCTTATGGTTAAGAACTGTTTGGATGGTTTCCCAACTGTTTTTCAAAGTGCAATTCAACATCTCAAACTCACTTTTGAAATCCTATTGAGTTGCATTGGGCAAAAACTGAAGTTGAGTTAAATTTAATGAGTCTTAACTTCTATGTTGTGAAACCACTTGAAACACATCTGCGACATAGTTTTTTACAGAAATGAACTGTTTTGAACAGTTTCCTGGTGGAAAACAAGGCATCACACATGTGTACACAAAGTGATTTCAGGCCCTGAAACGCGTTATGGTGAAATAAGGTTACCTTCAACTCTAACGCTGTGTAAAGTCAAAATACTCTGGTAAAAGCAGTTCTAAATGATGAAATCCCCAGTACCCTTATGGTTAAGAACTGTTTGGATGGTTTCCCAACTGTTTTTCAAAGTGCACTTCAACATCTCAAACTCACTTTTGAAATCCCACTTGACTTGCATTGGCCAAAACTGAAGTTGAGTGAAACTCAATGAGTCTTAACTGCTATGTTGTGAAACCACTTGAAACACATCTGCGACATAGTTTTTTACAGAAATGAACTGTTTTGAACAGTTTCCTGGTGGAAAACAAGGCGTCACACATGTGTACACAAAGTTATTTTCAGGCCCTGAAACGCGTTATGTTGAAATAAGGTTACCTTCAACTCTAACGCTGTGTAAAGTCAAAATACTCTGGTAAAGCAGTTCTAAATGATGAAATCCCCAGTACCCTTATGGTTAAGAACTGTTTGGATGGTTTCCCAACTGTTTTTCAAAGTGCACTTCAACATCTCAAACTCACTTTTGAAATCCTATTGACTTGCATTGGGCAAAAACTGAAGTTGAGTGAAACTCAATGAGTCTTAACTGCTATGTTGTGAAACCACTTGAAACACATCTGCGACATAGTTTTTACAGAAATGAACTGTTTTGAACAGTTTCCTGGTGGAAAACAAGGCGTCACACATGTGTACACAAAGTTATTTTCAGGCCCTGAAAGCGTTATGGTGAAATAAGGTTACCTTCAACTCTAACTCTGTGGAAAGTCAAAATACTCTGGTAAAAGCAGTTCTAAATGATGAAATCCCCAGTACCCTTATGGTTAAGAACTGTTTGGATGGTTTCCCAACTGTTTTTCAAAGTGCACTTCAACATCTCAAACTCACTTTTGAAATCCTATTGAGTTGCATTGGGCAAAACTGAAGTTGAGTTAAACTCAATGAGTCTTAACTTCTATGTTGTGAAACCACTTGAAACACATCTGCGACATAGTTTTTACAGAAATGAACTGTTTTGAACAGTTTCCTGGTGGAAAACAAGGCGTCACACATGTGTACACAAAGTGTTTTCAGGCCCTGAAAAGCGTTATGGTGAAATAAGGTTACCTTCAACTCTAACTCTGTGGAAAGTCAAAATACTCTGGTAAAAGCAGTTCTAAATGATGAAATCCCCAGTACCCTTATGGTTAAGAACTGTTTGGATGGTTTCCCAACTGTTTTTCAAAGTGCACTTCAACATCTCAAACTCACTTTTGAAATCCCATTGACTTGCATTGGGCAAAACTGAAGTTGAGTGAAACTCAATGAGTCTTAACTTCTATGTTGTGAAACCACTTGAAAACATCTGCGACATAGTTTTTACAGAAATGAACTGTTTTGAACAGTTTCCTGGTGGAAAACAAGGCGTCACACATGTGTACACAAAGTTGTTTTCAGGCCCCTGAAAAGCGTTATGGTGAAATAAGGTTACCTTCAACTCTAACGCTGTGTAAAGTCAAAATACTCTGGTAAAAGCAGTTCTAAATGATGAAATCCCCAGTACCCTTATGGTTAAGAACTGTTTGGATGGTTTCCCAACTGTTTTTCAAAGTGCACTTCAACATCTCAAACTCACTTTTGAAATCCTATTGAAGTTGCATTGGGCAAAACTGAAGTTGAGTTAAACTCAATGAGTCTTAACTTCTATGTTGTGAAACTGAAACACTTGAAACACATCTGCGACATAGTTTTTACAGAAATGAACTGTTTTGAACAGTTTCCTGGTGGAAAACAAGGCGTCACACATGTGTACACAAAGTGATTTTCAGGCCCTGAAACGCGTTATGGTGAAATAAGGTTACCTTCAACTCTAACGCTGTGTAAAGTCAAAATACTCTGGTAAAAGCAGTTCTAAATGATGAAATCCCCAGTACCCTTATGGTTAAGAACTGTTTGGATGGTTTCCCAACTGTTTTTCAAAGTGCACTTCAACATCTAAAATCACTTTTGAAATCCTATTGAGTTGCATTGGGCAAAACTGAAGTTGAGTGAAACTCAATGAGTCTTAACTTCTATGTTGTGAAACCACTTGAAACACATCTGCGACATAGTTTTTACAGAAATGAACTGTTTTGAACAGTTTCCTGGTGGAAAACAAGCCGTTACACATGTGTACACAAAGTGATTTTCAGGCCTGAAACGCGTTATGGTGAAATAAGGTTACCTTCAACTCTAACGCTGTGTAAAGTCAAAATACTCTGGTAAAACAGTTCTAAATGATGAAACCCCCAGTCCCCTTATGGTTAAGAACTGTTTGGATGGTTTCCCAACTGTTTTTCAAAATGCACTTCAACATCTCAAACTCACTTTTGAAATCCATTAACTTGCATTGGGCAAAACTGAAGTTGAGTGAAACTCAATGAGTCTTAACTTCTATGTTGTGAAACCACTTGAAACACATCTGCGACATAGTTTTTACAGAAATGAACTGTTTTGAACAGTTTCCTGGTGGAAAAAAACAAGGC
>NW_024379085.1:0-7278 GCF_016835505.1 Polypterus senegalus
TACTGTCTCTTTCAAACGTACTAACCTCCAATTCCTGTCCTTCCTTTTCTTTCTCCAAATACCCAATCGCCACACAATTAGCTCTGTAGCAGACGTTAAGTCATCTGTAAGCATATAATGCCGATTCTTCAAAACTTTTAAGGAACATTGAAATATCTTCATAGTACGTGTTTAATTATTCTATCCTTCACACCAGTCCCAGTGAAGCCTACAGTGCGAACGGAGCGCCAGATCCTTGCTAGCTTAGTGACACCATGTCCCTTAATTATTAACAATATAGATTATTTAAATGAAGTTAAAGTTTTAACTGTATAATATAATCAACATATTTTGCGGCATTTTATCTTAATAATGATATCGTCATCATATATAAATACACACTTTATAACTGAAGTGCAAGTTTACAGTGAGGTGATTGTACTTATAAGTACTAACAGTTCTACAAGGAGCCATTGATTGAGTGCGTTTAGAGTTCTTGAGATGAAACTGTTTGTGAACCGCGAGGTCCGTACAGGAAAGGCTCTGAAGCGTTTGATGTATGAGATCAGTTAAATAGACAGCATGGCTGAGGCAGCGTGTGCTTGATGCTGTATACCGATAATTCTCTCTCTGATCAGCTGCTCCGAGTGGTACAGTGAGAGGAATATGGAAAAAGATGATCTGCTGAGGCAACCACTAACGGTAGCAGCTGAAAGAAGAAGAAGAAGGTGCAGTGAGAGTAACAATGCTAAAGCAACTATGGTATTTGGAATAGTGTGGCCATTCTGTGCACCATTATATTGTTACTGGTTAATTACAATCAGATACATTAAACTAATAAACAATATGCGGTTAATTTCAGTGTATTTATAAAGCTGTGTTGGTAAAAGAAAGATAAACCACACAGGAACAGTAGAACTGCTTTGATACTGGGTGCCGCCAGTCTGCAAAACCGAGCGGAGAACTTACGTACGACAGGGTATGAGGTACCGTGGAAATGTGCGTGGCTTTACACCAAGTTTAGGTTTTATACATCGCGATTTGAACGTGGAAACGTTCTTACACAAAATTTCTGTGCATACGCACCATTTATACATGAGGCCCAGGAGATGTGTGTGGGCTTCACAAGACAGGAATAAAAGGAACAGGCTTATGAAGAGTCCGTGGAAAAGCAAGGGGCTTAACTGTTATTGTAGTCCATCACAAATTGCCAGGACCCGTTAGATTGAACACAATAATTCAGCTGAAGCCAAAATGTTATGAATGAGAATTGAATCAAATTGAAACAGGCAAAGCTAAATGTGAACCTAAAGCACTCAACCAGCACTTGTTTTCAAATCCGTAATCTTGGACAAAAGGCTACAGGTGTTGCACGTCTTCATGTCTCCAATTGTGGGAGGTGGTCATTAGTAACCATGCGGTGCTTCCCTGTGACCCATCAACTGGCCACTAAAATCAAAAATGGTTACATTCCAAACTTAAGGATAAATAAACAAAATGAAAGTCTTTCTCAAATAAAAATGTTAAATAAAGCACACACAGAGGGAATTGAAGCCTGTGAATTATGCTTTTAAAATGTTAATGTGACTCAGCAAAAAAAATCTAAGGCAAATAAAAGACTCAAAAAGCAAGAGGTTTCCAAGTTCTGAACAAGCGCAAGCTCAACGAGACGCACCAGTAAAGGACTGGCTGACACTAAAACTGCATGGCCATCTGAGGTCAGTAGCCAGGCCGTGGTCACCTACTGGATGCCATGTTGTTAACAATGCTTTTACTTTAGCCAGCCAGTAAATGACTCCTCATGCCTTGAGAGCCCTGATCTATTTAAGGCGCAGATGTTTCTGATTTTATCTTTGAAATTCTCATGTCTTTAATTTTTTCACTACTTGTATGTTTCCTGTTATCTGATTACAGATCTGACTGGACGTGCTGAAGATTCAGGCAAACAATTAGGCCCAGTGATAGGAGTAGGGTCAGTGGTGGGGTTAATAGTGCTTACTGTTCCTGTTATCATTCTGATGAGGATGAAGAGGAAGAAGAAGAAGAGTATGACACCGAATGGTATGTGAAACTTAATAAGTACGAACATACAGGCAGCCATTTTCAATATGTTCATCATCATCATTATACATTTATCAAAGTTGTGCCCAAGATGTCCTCATTTTTGAAGTTTCTCTCTTTGGAATCAGCTTCACATTTATTGGCCAAGCCTGGACACATAGTCTGGACTTTGACTTTTTTTTGATGGCTCCCCACGTCTAATTTCACGACAGACGCAGACACAATCAATGAGTACACACCCGAGACAAATACAACACATGCAGTGTAAACTTATGATTACAAAGTGCAAGGCAGTGCAGGAAATACTGAAATGAACCCACATTAGTCCACATATAGGAATACTGTGAGAGAGGAGGGCGTTGGGGTGGGGTGTCCAGACTGAGCAGGGGCTGCCAAATGAACCATTGGTAACCCTGATGGCCTGTGGACAGAAACTGTCATTAAATCTGCTTGTTTTGGTGTAGTTTAGTGTGTAACGCCGGGCAGATGGGAGAAGTTCAAAGAGGGGCTGGTTGGTCAGTTATGATTTTCCCTGCCCGCTTCATGACTCGGGAACAGCACAGGTCCTGTAAGGTGGGAAGACTGGCGCCAGTGATCTTTTTGGCAGAGCTGGCTATTCATTGTCTCTGTTTCTTATTGTGTTTATTTGCTAATCCACACCAACATGTGATGGATGAGCTGAGAAGAGACTCATCGGCAGCTGCTGTGGTAGATTGAACTCCGTCAGCCGTTGTAGAAAGTCCATCCAGTGCTGTGACTTTGTCATGATGTAGTTCATGTTGGTCTTCCATGTCAAGTTCTGTGTGATTATCAAGCCCAGTGACGTGAAGGTTTCCACAACTGGAGCCTTATTGTTAAGTTTAGAGAGGGGAGGTGATATTGGTGGGCCACTCCTGAAGTCCACAGTTTTGGGCGTGTTGAGTTGCATGTGTGAGGTAAAGTTAGCACATGCCCGCAGTGTCTGCCAGCCCTGATCCGTGTTATTACAACCTAATAGAGGCCCACCTGCAGCCACTAGAGACCACCAGAGACTGTGTATCCTGCCACTTCAGTGAGACCATAATACAGAGTTTGTAATCCTTGCACGTCCGCTCTTTTTCTGACAGGTTGAACAGCTCAGTGCCGAACTGCATTCTGAACAAGAGGAGCTCATCTTGCTGCTCGGATTTTCTAAATGAATTTCTGTCCATTTTCTTTAAGTGTCAAGAGAAGACGATGACATTCAAGAGCCACTACGAGAAGGACCAGACATTTAAAAATGCCACATTTAGAAACTTGTAGCTGATGTGAAATATGAAGGTAAGTTTATTCAAACATCCACAATTCATCAAATCAAATCAAATTTTATTGGCCACATATAATTAAATACAAAGTACAATATGTAGGGAAATGTTTACTTGCCATAAAAAGATAAAAGACAATAGACATGACTCTAAAATAAATATCAATACAAATCAATATGTACAATGACAGCATTATAGTGATATGATTAACGTGTACAAACAATAGGGCATCATGTAGCTCTAGACACTGTCCTCGTACAGGACACACAGATAGACTGTGGACAGAAGCTCTGACTGGCCTTCAGACACTGGCAGTGTTTACCTGATCACAAAACAGAGAAGAGGCCATTGTTCAGATGGCTGGTATCATTGATAGTTTTCTTTGCCCTGGTCACTTGGTATAGATGTCCTCCTGGAAGTTAGGGCGTGCACAACCAGTGATGTGATGTGTCCAACTGACCATATCACTCTCTCTGTCGCTCCTCGTTGTCCTGTTGTGTGCTGTTTCCAAACCTGGCAGTAATGCAGTAATACCAGGATACTCTCAATGGTGGATGTGTTGAAGTTCCTCAGTAATTGAGAGGGTAGGCTGAGATCCCTGAGGTGTCTGAGCTGATACCAAGCTGTGAACATGTTTGGACCAGGTCAGGTCCTCTGTGATGTGGCTGTTAATACTGATGGGGTGGCCGTGCCTCTGCTGTTTTCTCCCAAAGTCCACAATCAGCTCCTTTGCCCTGCTGACATTAAGGAGTAGACTGTTGTCTTGACACCAGTGTGACAGACTCTCCACTTCATCGTGGGTAGGGCTGCGCCCTGTTGTTAGATATCAGGCCTACCACAGCTATGCCATCACAATCCTGACAGAGACATTAGAGTTGTGTACAGCCGTGCAGTCATACATTTAAAGGGAACATGAATACAGCAGAGGACTCAGCACACAGCCCTGTGGAGCCCCTGTGTTGAAGGAGAGGAATGATGAAGTGTTGGCCACCCTCTTGAATCTCCTGGGTTTGCCCTTCTGGAAGTTCAGACCTGCACTTTCCATCATTAGAGCTTCAGGACTTTGGAGTTTTCATCATAAAATCTGTCAGATTTGTCTTTACCGAATCTTACTGATGTTGTACATTTGATATTCCACATGTTCACTTAGTCTCCAGGTGTACATTTCTAAATTATATCATGACGTAGAAGCAAAAGCCGATAAATACTTTTACAGTCATTATCATCTAAATATGACTCAGTGACTTGGTTTTTATCACTCAATTTCTAAATTGCATTCATGTTTCATTTTCTTTATTTCACTGTCCACTTATCCCCAAACCTCTCAGTTACTTTTCTGTAATGAAGTACAAATTTTTCTGATGTTGTGCAACTGCCAGATGTTGGAATTCTTTAAAGACATGGGTCTCCCATACAGGCGTGCGTTTATTTTCCAAAATACTGCAAAGCACACAAAGTACACATCATAAAATGTCAAATCAAGAAGCCTGGAGCCCCATTGGTTCTTCCTTCACAGGCCTGAGCTTGTCTCTCTGCTGGAGGGTCTCACCTACTTGCTCACCTCCCAAAACCCCTAGAACTCTCCATTCTTATCTCCCACCTCACTTATTTGCAATCCGGGACTCCCATCCTCCTGCCATTGAGTTATGTCTGGACTCTTCTCCTAACATTAGCTTCAATATTGCTCTGGTTGGAGGAGACTTCAAATGTCTCCTGGGGTCACGTCCTCTCCCGAGGCCAGCTTGCTTTGACTACAGAACACCAGGGATTAACCCCCATAGCAGCCATTGGTGCCCCTGTACCTCTGGCCTCTGTGTAGTCCATAAAGTGCCAACTATCTTTGGTCACACACTACCACCCTCGCAGTTCGTGAACTGTGCACCACCATCTGATGTCCTGGAGTAACACCACTGGCCTCCAGCCTGTGATTCCAGCTTGAGAAATTTAAAGTCAGCATAGCCTGAGGTGTCCTGCTTAAGGAACATGTGCTGCCCTTAATTACATTTTTTTTCTTACTTACATTTTTTGGGCATCCTTTAATATTTCCTGGTAGTAGTACCCCTTTATGCCCACTGGTTGGCATGTTTTTTCTCTGGCTCGTGATCTTCACATTCCCTAACCTGGGCCATCTTTGCATCATCTGTCATAAACAGGCCTTTCTCTGTATTATGTGCACCAGTGACAAACACGACGAGATCCTTCTGTCCATTTGTCACTCGTTTGTTTAGGTAATAGCTAAGCTGTCCCAGTGTGTCATCCAGATCCTTCTTAAAGGTTGTCCAAGGTTTCTGTTTCAACTCCATGTGTTGTAGTTTGTTCTGGATTCACACACTTTGTATTATGAAGAGCTTTCTGGCTACAGTCCTAAATGTATTTCCCTTTTATTTCCACGGGTGTCCTTGACTATGTGATTCACCCTTAAATTAAACTAATTCTGCTGAATTAACTTTATCAATGCCTTCAACAGTTTTGGAGACCTGGATAAGCCCCCATACAATGTCCCCTCTTCTCAGAACTAAACGGGTTTAATTCTCAGATTCTGTCATAGTAGGACATGTCCGTAAGTCCTGGGATGTTCCTGGTTGATCTCCTCTGCACAGCTTTAAGTGCTGCTATGTCTTGTAGATCCCTTGTAAACCTGGCATCTCATGAGAGCGTACATACCTGAGAACAACTGTGGAAATTAAGAGGAAGTGCATTTAAGACAGAAACCAGGAAGTAAGTATTGAACGCGTATTGAAGTTTTACTCAGTAAATAGATCTCTAATAGGGTTATTGACATGAAATGTTCACCAGATGTTGGTAACAACAAACATAATCCACACATACAAAGAAATTAAAGCAAAGAAGTCCAGAAATTAAGTTATGTGTAATAAAGTGGAATGTGTGAAGGAAACAGCTGGACACACAATGAAGGTTTGGGGCAGCCGCCTGTACAGTTTCTCTGGGTGCAAAAGGCTTCAATTTCCATACAATGTGTACTGGTTAGAGTCCAAAACAGAACTGTTTAAGTATGGAGGATGAAGGGTTTTAATAGGTGGTTCGCAGGAAGTGACGTCCTCGGGGCCGGGACAGGAAGTGACATCCTCGGGGCCGGGACAGGAGGGATTTCTCATGGTGGGGATGTGGAGAGAAAAGAGAAAGGTTTAGTGCACCCCACCACCCCATGGCCTGGCATGGAATTAGCGACTCATGGTCCCTTTGTTGACTCCCAAGCGCACATGTGTGACAAATGACACAGCGAAGGAAGTATTGAGTGTGCTTACTGAAATTGATTTAATACTTAGTAGAGAAGCCTTTGTTAGTGATGACAGCTTCAAGACATCTCCTGGATGGAGAAACGAGTCGCACGCATTGCTCAGGAATGACTTTGGCCCATTCTTCCACACAAACTGTTGTGGAATATGGCTGGCCGTTCATCCTGGCCAATACCCCCAGTCCGCTAGGTGGAGCCCTCCCTGTGGCATGGAGGTGCTCCGAAGGCCAGCAGGGAATTATGGACCAAGGAGTTTTTATCCACAACCCTGCTCAATCAATCAATCAATCAACATTTATTTATATAGCACATATTCATACAAAAAAATGTAGCTCAAAGTGCTTTACAAAATGAATAGAAAATAGAAGACACAATAAAAAATAAACATAAGTCAACATTAATTAACATAGAATAAGAGTAAGGTCCGATGGCCAGGGTGGACAGAAAAACAAAAAACTCCAAAGCTGGAGAAAAAATAAAATCTGTAGGGGTTCCAGACCAAGAGACCGCCCAGTCCCCTCTGGGCATTCTACCTAACATAAATCATCATATTTTCATGGAAGGACCTGATGATGATGGTCACGTAGACTTCTGGCTTTCAGTCCATCATTGTTGGAGCATCATGATGCTTTGAGTAGGTGGTGGGGGCGCAGGCCGCCACCACAAAGAAACCGGAAAAGAAACAGAAGAGAGAGTAGG
>NW_024379086.1:0-14677 GCF_016835505.1 Polypterus senegalus
TTTGGGGCATCTTGATTCCCTGCTTTCTTCTGCTGATATCATCTCTGACATGTCCACTCCCTCCTGAAGACTTTTTTATCTGCATAGGTTTTTGGGATTTTTATTTATCATAGTGAAGATTCTTTTTGTTATGGCGTGAGGTCTTCCTTGGCTACCAGCCCCGTTGTGATTACTAAAGCTCACCAGTGTGTTCTTTCTTCTTCATGATATTCCATACAGGTCATCCTAAGGTTTTACTGATGTCTTCATTGGCTTTGTTGTTGTTTGTCTCAGTGCTTTCCTCAGTTGAGCAATGTTACACAGACTCCAAAGGGTAGAAAAGGCCATGCATCTTACGAAGAAATGAAAACCACTTATGAATCACAAAACACCAGTATGCCAATTTTTCCCAAACATAATGATGTCCTGAAATGGGGTGACCTTACATTATAGAGGGAACTATATATTTATAGATTTGTATGATTGTATGCTGTGTGTTTGCTCTGCATGTCGTCACTGTCGGGTTTTTGTGCTTTAGCTGCTTGTCAATTTCTGTTTTAATTAACTGCAGTGCACTTGTAATACATGTTTAAGAATTTAACTAACATTACACAATACTATTTAACAGTTTCCATTCTTCTTTTTCATTTTATTTTCAGGTCATGAAGCTCCAATTTTCTCCCTACATTCTGCTAAATCTCAAAGCAAAACGAGTTTTCTTTGTGAGTTTGTGCTTGACTGCATGGATCATCAGAACAGAAATCATTTATCTTTAACATGTCAGGCCAGGCTTAGATACGAAGTGTAATTAGCAGGGGATGTAGTGTTTTGACTGATGAGATGAAAGTGATAGGGCCCGGGTGAATTATGGGATAGAAAATTAAAGTGAATCAGCAAACAGTCTTTTGGTATTGAGTCTTTTAAGTGTTAAGTGAACTAAAAACAACATTAAATTAAATTCTAAAACCCAAGGTCTTGTTTTTCTTTACTTCCTGCTGTTTTTTTTCTTTCTGATTCATTAACTTTTGTTGTTTTTTGAATTTCAACCTTATGTTTACAATACTGATTATAGTAATTTATTTATAAAACACATGACATCAAAGAAAGCAATAAAATGTTCTGCACACACAAAAAAAAATATCAACTATTATTAACTTATACATCAGTGAAAGAAATAATACCTCACAATTTCATCTTTATTCAAACATGTTATAAATAATGAGAGTTTATTAAAAATAAAAATAAAAAAATTTCATTTTAAATCTCTTCTTCTTTAAGGTGCTCCTGTTAGGGTTGCCACAGCGGATCATCCTCTTCCTATCTTTTCTGTCCTCTCATCTTGTTCTTCACCCCATCACCCATGTCCTCTTCCCACCCATCCACAAACCCTTTCTTGGTCTTCCTTCTCTTCTTCCCCCCATCTCTATCCTTAGCATCCTCTCCATTTCCCCCCATCTCTCTCTGCACATGTCCAAACTAAACAATCTTGCTCTCTGACTTTGTCTCCCAACCATCCCACCTGAGCTGACCCCCCTTTTCCCATTTCTAATCCTGTCCACCTTTTCAATCAAATCAAATCTTAATATTTTTTTAAAACAGCTCTGTCTCCCCGCTTTCTGGGCAGTGCCACCATCTCCAGCCCATAACATAGCTGGTCTCACTACCATCCTGTAGACCTTCCCTGTCACTCTTGCTGATACCCACCTGTCACAAATCACCCCTGACACTTTCTCCACCCACTCCACCCAGCCTGCTTTCTATTTCCTTCTCTTCCACAATCCCTATTCCTTTGTATTTTAATCCCAAATATTTAAACTCATCCACCTCACCAGCTCTACCCCCCTCATCCCTCACCATTCCACTGACCCCCCTCTCATTCACACACACATGTATTCATTTTTGGGGTCCTACTGGACCTTCATTCCTCTCCTCCCATATCTCCACCTCCTCCAGGGTCCCCCCAACCTGCTCCCTCTCCCCCACTACACATCACAAATATATTAGCAAACATCATAGTCAACTGGGTCTCCTGTCTAATCTTGTCTGTTAACCTGTCCATCACCATTGCAAATAGGAACCCTACTGCCCCTTTCCCTGTTCTTTTCTCGGTTTTCTGTGGTGGCACCTGACCCGCCACCACCACCTAATCAAAGCACCAGATGTTCCTACATTGATGGAAAAGGCCAGAAGTCCACATGACCACCATCATCAAGTCCTTCCTGAGAACCCTAAATACAAAGAGGGGCTGATCATTTATGTTGGTAGAATGCCTAGAGGGGGTTGGGCGGTCTCATGGCCTGGATTCCTGCAGATTTAATTTTTCTACAGCTGTCTTGATTTTTTTTTTTCTGTCCTCCTGCCATGGGCCTTACTTTTATTCTTGTTAATGAGTTTTGTCTTATTTTTCTTATTTATTTTTTTCTTTTTCTCTTTCTTCATCATGGCACTTTTAGGGACATTTTTGTTGTGTGTGAAGAAATAAATTTGTTGTTGTTGTTGAAAGGATAACATAATGTAATCCCACCTCCACACTCCACCCGGGGCTCACCATGTCCCCACTTCCCCTTTTCTATCCCAACTCTTATGTACTTCTCTGCCCATCCGGCTTCCTCATTCAATACCACAGCTCCCTGAGACAGCCTGTCATATGCTTTCCAGGTCCACAAAAACCCGAACTCTTTTTCCTTTCTAAAATTTCCATCAAATCCCCAAAGGGAAAAATCCATCGTGGTGCTCTGTCTTGGGATGAAACCATCCTGCTGCTCACTAATCATCACTAACTTTTTAACTGAGCTCCACTACTTTTCCCATAACTTCATGCCGTGGCTCATCAATTAAATTCCCCTGTAGTTCTACAGTCCACACCCCTATTCTTAAATATCGGCACAAGTACATTTCTTCCAGGATTCCATTAAACAATCTGGTTAAAACTCCCCTGCATCTCCCTAACCTCCATGCTTCCACAGGTATGCCATCTGACCAACGCCTTTTCCATTTTCATTCCCCTTCATAGCTGTCCTTACGTTGTCCTTCTAATCCGTTGAAACTTCTGATTCACTATCTCCACATCATCCAACCTCTTCTCTTTCTGTTCTCTTCTTCATCAGCTCTCAAGTACTCTTTCCATCTGCTCCACACACCTTTTCCTGCCCGGGATGCCCCTCTTTATCCTTTATCACCCAACCTGCTGCTCGCTTTCCAGCTCTGTCCCTCTGTAGCCCACTCCTTTCTCCTCTTTAGTGTCCAACCTCTCCACAAAACCTATCAAAACCTTTTCTTTAGTCTTCCCCTCTCTTCACCTTTTTGCCTTACACCTGACGCTTGGGCTACTTTCTGCATCTCTGACTATCCCACTTCTTCTATTTCCATCCTCTTCCCCTGTTTACTCTCCTGTATTTCCTCATTCCAGCACCAGTTTCTTTTCCTCCTTCCTCTGTCCAGATCTCATGCCACGCATCCTTCTTGATGCACCCTTTACTACATCTGCTGTAGTTTCCCAACTCTCGGTAACTCTTCACTGCCCCCCAGTGCCTGTCTCACCTCCTCCCTAAACTCAACCTTGCAGTCTTCCTTTTCAACTTCCCCCATTTGATCCTTGGCTCTGCCCTTACTCTTCCCTTTTTTGATCTTCAATGTCATCCTACAGACCACCATCCTATGCTGCTTACATACATTTTCCCCTGCCACCACTTTGCAGTCTTCAATCTCCTTCAGATTGACCTTCTATAGGATGCAGTCTATCTATCTGAATTTCCCTTGGGGATTAATAAAGTATCTACCTTCTAATTCTAATCTACCTGTGTGCATTTTCCCCCATTCTTGTACATCACCCTATGTCCCTCCCTCTTTTTAAAATACATATTCACCACAGCCTTTGTCCATCCTTTTGGGAAAATCCACTATCATCTGACCTTTTTATTCCTCTCCTTGACACCATACCTACCCATCTTCTCCTTGTCCCCTCTGTTCCCATCACCAACATGTCCATTGAAATCTGCTCTAATCACCACTTTCTGTCCCTTAGGTACACTGTCCAGCACTTCCCCAACTCATTCCAAAAATCTTCTTTCTCACTCATTGCACACCCAACTTGCGGGTATGCACTAACAACATTCATCATCACACCTCCCAAATTTCCAGCTTCATAATCATTACTCTGTCTGATACTCTTTTCACCATCAAAACACTCTTGACATGCTGTTCCTTCAGAATAACTCCTACTCCATTTCTCCTCCCATCCACACCATGACAAAAACAATTTGAATCCACCTCCTATCCAACTGGCCATCCCACTTCCATTTAGTCTCTCACACACAATATATCAACCTTCCTTTCCCCCATCATATCTGCTAACTCCCCTTCCCCTTTCCAGCCTTTTGCCCAATTCAAGTCCCTACCTCAGTTCCACTCTTTTACCTTCTTCTTCTCCTCCTGCCTCTGACATGTTTCCTCCTTCTTTTCTTTTTTCTTCTTGCCAACAGTAGCTCATTCGCTAGCACCCGGGCTAATAGCCTAATTGGGGTCGTTTTTTTTGCGTTTCACTGATCGAATGGAAATCTGTATTTTTTTCCCAGTTTCATAGGCTGAACACTGTGTGCTATTTTAAGTTTTAATTTTTTGGAGAAGTCTTGGGCCCGTATTATGGTAACCCATAACCTTAAGAGAATGGGACTGTTCTTTTGAACCAAAGAAACAAGATGTAAAGCTGATTTCCAGTGCTGTGTGTGTTGGGAAATTGAATGAAGTTTTTCTAAGCCAGTTATACTCAAAAAGAAACAATGAGCAAAGAAATGATGAAAATACACTCATTATATTTTCTGTTTTACAGTCAAAATGGAGGAAAGATCCGAAAAGTTGGGATTACCTACAAAACTAAACATAAATTGGTAAGTCTGAGTGTGAAGATACAAAAACAAATTATGAATAAAATGGTTTAAAGATTATAACATTTGTCTAGGAGGCATTAATGGATAACGGGTGGTAAGTGGTGATGGGACTGAGTGTTCTACTCTGATAGTTTGCCTCTGCTTGTTTGTTTCCTGCAACTGCAGAAAATAATCAAAGGTGTGTTTAACTGTAGTTTCGTTAAAAGTGACTCCCTAGTCAGGCTCAACGTCCTGAATGATCATCAGTATTTGAAAGCCTCCCAGATTTCATGGCAAGATGTGTCTATGAGGTATAAATTCACAGGAGATTTGAAAAGACACATTGAATTTTCAAGGACTGTGGTCTTTTTTCTACTAATTTGATCAGCTTCTTCCTTCTTTTCAGCCAAAAAAGACAAATAAAGGAAAAATCATTTCTAAGAAAGAAATGTATAAAAATGTAATTCTTAAAATAAAATAAATGAAATGCTGATTGCTAACTGATTGGCTTTTTCCCCACTTTTTAAGTTTTTGTCTTTCACTATTTGCTTTATTTGATTTAATTTATTATGCTTGTTACTTAGTAACTATTACATCACAAAATTGATCCCAAATACTTGAGCTGACTACAGCCCAAAAGGGGATTGGAGTAGTTGGGGATTTTCATTTTGTCAATGCATCATCTCAGATTCTTATTTATTTTCCCTTTTGTAGCACATTTACTGGTATGTGAGTACTGAAGGACGCTTTTTACCACTAATCGGTCATGGTTCACACTCATCTCTGTCTATCTTCTGATCATGTTTGAATAGGAATATTCTGTTTTCAAGTGGGTATATTTTTAATATTGTTGCAATTACATCATCTTTATATCATTTGTACTCGGGATAGGGACATTTGACATTGTTTACTGGTTTCTGTGTCTGTTGTTGGGTTTTGTAAATTTGGGAGATGTATTATGTTATCACACTCCACCTGTATAAGATGGCGGTAAAAAGTTTCCTTCCATTCTAGTTTTTGGATATTTCTAAATAAACCCCTTGTTTTCCATATGCTTTATCAACACAGTGGGGAAGGAAACTTGATTAGAAAAGTAATTAATTTAATTTTATTTTACAAAGGCCAAGTAGATACAGTCCAGGAAAGTAGAACATTCTAACACTTTTGATGAGAATTGAAGATTCAGCCCAAAACAGCTTTTGTTCACAGTACATTTTCATACAAAGCTGTAGCTCAAACTGTTTTACAAGAAAAAATAAAATAAAAACACTAAAGTGAAAATTTAAAACATGATCTTGAATTACAGAGATACAGTATTGTATGGTCACCGGCCAGGCAGGAGGCAAGAGGACCAGAGAACCTACAACAAGACACTTTCCCCTCCTTGAGAAGATAATAACATGTCCAAAGCCATGCGGCTAACCAGAGGGGACCCCGTTGTTTGTTTTTCAGCCCTGTCGCTGTTTTCTGTGTGAATATTATGGGGTTTTGCCCTGCATTACTGTCGGGATTGGATACACGTTTGTCTCATCCTGTCTGAAATCGTCTTCATCGGAGGGCACCCCCATGCATCTCAGCCTGAAACACTTTGGAACGGTGGGCAAACATTATATTCCCCTAAACATTTCCCCAGGATCTGCCACCCTTCCAAGCTTCATTTGCATTGTTACATGGGACTGATTCATGGACATTGTCATTGGTGTTTATTGTTAGGTTTTTGTTGTTTTTAAATTAGGAGAAGGGGAGGGGGATATCTGATTATTTGTTGGTTATATTTACTTCCATTTAAAATATTAATCATTCGGGTATTTGATTTATTGGATTTGTGTCTCTGTCTGTGAGTAGATGATCGGGCCAAGGCTGGGTCGTTCCTGGAATCCCCCCCAAAAAAATCAATAAATAAATCACCATCCTTCGACATGTGAATCTAGTGGCAAGACGCTGCACGCTGACACAATCCATAAACCTAGTGGCATTTTATACCAAGCAGTTTAGAGTTGACGCTGAACAGTTTATAAAACTCAGAGGCAATAAGTAAATGTGGGATTCCATCTGGAGCAACAAGACATCACTTAGTATTGCTGTGATTAGGGTTAATATATGTGGAAAATACCTGTGAGAAAATTCAAGGGGGTGTAATGAACTAGAAACTCAGAAAGATGTTGTGGATGAAAGTGGAGCAGGTCAATGGGTATGGGCATTTGGGGGAGGACAGCAGTCAGAATATGGTGTGAAGTGCCCTTGTGACAAAGTGCTATAACAAATAAAGGGAAGGGCCAGTATCGATTATAGTTCGAGTTAAAAATACCTAACTGGTCTGTCCAATAATGATTTACTGTAGAAGTGTTGGGAAAATGGCATACTTGAGCGACGAATGTGGAAAGACAGTGCAGACCCAATAGGAATAGTTAAAGATTGAAGAGACCCAAATGCGAGAGAAGGCCAAATAAGCATTGGTACCATTTACACCATGGGGTGTTCATGCTCATCTGGGGTGAGGAGATGTAAGAGGTGTTCTTATTTGACTATGTGAGTAAAGTGTTTATAAGAACTTATAAAATGAAGGATATTAGTGAAATTTAGAACTTGTTTGTGATGTTGGGCTGCTGTCATCTTCTTCTGGGGTGCAAATGAGTCATGAAACTCTGCCATAGACTGAAGCGAAGGGCATCGGGAGATTTAGGATGAAGTCCTTGTTTAGTACAGGTGTGAGTCCACAGTGAGATACTTTAAACTCATGCTGGCGTCCTTAATTCTTTACAGCAGCCCAAGTGGAAAGCAATACTTGCAGAGGGTCCTTCAGATGTGGTGCCAAGGTGAAAGTCCTATGTTACAAGATGGTGCCACCCTAAAAGGAGGAAGTACAAAGTAAAGCATCAGGCTATTCAAGCCTGTACACATTTATCAATTTTTTTTTTGATAGTTGTGTGGGCTGGGCCCTCCCCGGGGTTTGTTTCCCGCCTTGTGCCCTGTGTTGGCTGGGATTGGCTCCAACAGACCCCTGTACCCTGTAGTTAGGATAGGGTTGGATAATGGATGGATGGGTTGTTTTGATAGATGCCATTAGTTCTTTAGCTAATCCAGCTGAATCAAAGGGTGGAACAACAGGAAGTTACCAAATCCTTAATGCATTACAAATGTCTTGAGTGACATTATTTACACAGGGACCAACTGTCACTGACCGCCAGAGTCTAAGGATTCCTGTGTTTCTTATGTAATCCTTTTAGGAAGCATTAAAAAATTTGGCTAAAACAAAGCTAATGAATAAGTTTCAGTGTTTTGAAAGATAGAGGTCCCAACCTTCATTAGTCATAATGAAAGAAAGCAGTCCTAATAAATTCCATTAAAATTTTTTAAATTTAGGTCAGAATCAATAAATTTCCCAAATTCTTTCTTCTGATTAGTTTTTAAACCTATGGATTCAATTTGATTCCAAAATCCTCATATATCCATGTTTGCAATCATAAGATTTCCTGTTTTATCTATTTGTAAAGGGAAAAAATTTAACCCATTCCCCTAAAATTGACCAGAGAAAGAAATCAGGTCAAGGCCTATTGAAAATAAAGCATTTGTCATCAGATAATCTCTAGTAACTAATTTTTGAAAAAATCTAACCTCATGGACCAATGGAATCGAAAAGGCAGAACCAGGGGTTCCATGTTATAACGGTGCATCCTAAAATGCAAAATTTTCCGTTCAAATTCGAGTTAAATTAACCTACACTTGTAAAGCCACCAACTTTCCCCGGATCAGCTTTCAAGCAAGGTTTCCCTTTGCAAACCCTTTTGCACCCAGGATCAATTGAAGGTTTACGTTTTAAATGATTACCAATTTTTAGTTTTCTTTATAAATACACGAAACTGCATAGTTTATTTTTAAAGCACTGTTGTTTAACTCTAACAATAAATGGCAAAACGGCCCCGTTTAAATACCATAACTTTACTTCTTTTTCTTTTCTTTCACTGCCCCTTAGGAGTTCCCGGGATCATCTTTTTTATTACTTCCTGCACCCAGGTATTTATATACGTACTTGGAAAAGCAAACTTGGGGGAAGAAATTTTGGTTATAAGTTAACCCAAAAATGCTCAGCCATCAAAAGTTTTAAAAACCCTTTTTTGAGGACCCCGCGGTTTAAAGTTTATCCAAAACTTTAAATGCATCAATTCCCGTATTTGATAAGTAAATCCTTAAACTTGCATAAAAATTAAATATTTAAAAACCTGACCACTTTTTGGGTATTTTCAAGATCGTAATTTTAATAAATGAGAAAATTGTTTTTTAAATTTAAGATAAAATTTTAACTTCAAAATAAAATATATTTTAAAGGGAAATGCTAAGGGTGAATAATTAAAAATGTAAAATTTTTTTTTTCTTTAAACTTTTTTTCCCAAAAATTTTCCAAAACTTTTATGGGGGTCAAAAGGGGCAAACTTTTCAAAGCCAATTATATTGAATTAAAACGGCCCCCTGGGTTTTGAAAAAAAAAAAGCTTTCAAAAACCCCCAAAAAAAATTTTTGCGTCAACCCTTTCCCGGGGCCAAAAAATTCTTTTTGTTTTGGGGTTAAAACCAAAAAGGTTTTTTGAACAAAAATTTTTAAAGTTTTTTCCTTTCCTTTTAATTGTATTTTGGGGGCTTTTTTTAAAATTTTTTTCTTTAAAATAAAATTTTTCCCAAAAACCCCTTTTTCCCCATTGCCTTTTTTTTCCCACGGGGAAGGGGGTTTTTTTTTTGGGGTTTAGGAAATTTTTTTTTTTCCCGGGAAAAATACCCCCCCAAATAAGGTTTTTTGGGGGAAAATTAAATTTTTTTTTTTGGGGGTTTCAAATTTCTTTACCCGTTTTTCCCTGTCTTTTTACGGGAAAAACTAATTAAAGCCGATTTAATTATTTTTTCCGGGGTAAAACAATTTTGGTTTCAGATGGTTTAATTTTTTGCCGGCTTTTCCTGGCGGGGGATTTAGGACCAAATGAAAAATTTGATCCTAAAATTCCCAAACTAAAAAAAATTTTTTTGTTGTAAAACCCCTTTAAATTTTCCAAAACCCCCCCATTGTCTTGGGGGGTTTCATATTGAAATTTACAAAAAGAAATTTTTTCTTGGGTAAATCCCCAACTAAAAAAAAAAGAAAAAGGTTGCCACTTTTAAAACTCCAGGGCCCAAAACCCAAAATTTCTAAGAATTTAAAAATTTTGAAATTACATAAAAGAATTTTTTGTTAAATTTTTTAAAATGCCTTTTCAGAAAAAACATATGGCTTAAAAGGCTAAATTTCAAACAAGGTTAGATTTCTTTTTTTGAAGGGGTTAACAAAATCTTTAGCAGTCAGGGAAGACCGTAGCATTAATGCTAAAAATCTTAGAAGTACAATTTCAGTTAGGACATCAGAGACTTCTTTAGAAAAGTCTGTTGGTTCTGGATCAAGGAGCCAGGTGGAGGTTTTCAACTAAAAATTATTTTACATATTTAACTCACTTTAAAGGGTATACTGGGATTCAATTAGCTTAATATTGGGGGGTTATACTATATTATTTCTAATATTTATTTAGTGCTTAAAAAGGCTAAAGCTTCACAAGTTTCACTAGTAGTTTTAAAGAGCCATTCCATTGGGTGAGCTGGGTTTAAAAGATGAACAGTAGTTAAAAATATAACCCAGCCACTGGGGATGCATACGCCAGTGTGTTTCTTCATGCTGGTCCCAATAAAGGGGGAGGGTTATGTCAGGAAGGGCATCCAGTGTAAAATTTTGGCATGTAGACAACAATACAGATTTCCATAACAGATCAGTCGAGCCCTGGATTACAACGATCGCCACAGTACTATTAGCCAACAGGGTGCTGGTGGAAATTGGCTAATGTTGGCAGAAAAAGAAGAAGAAGAAGGGGGAGACGTGTCCAGAGGAAAGAGGATAGGAGGAAAGTAAAGAGAGTGGAACTGAGAGTAGGAACTTTGAATGTTGGCAGTATGACTGGTAAGGGGAGAGAGTTAGCAGATATGATGGAGAGAAGGAAAGTTGATATATTGTGAGTGCAAGAGACTAAATGGAAGGGGAGTAAGACCAGGTGGATAGGAGGTGGATTCAAATTGTTCTATCATAGTTTGGACGGAGGAAAAATGGCATAGGGGATATTCTGAACAAACAGTATTTCAAGAGTGTTTTGATGGTGAAAAGAGTTTAAGGCCAGGTGGATCTGAGCAGCAGTATGATTTCATGCCAAGAAAGAGCACAACAGATGTGATATTTGCTCTGAGGGTGTTGATGGAGAAGTATAGAGAAGGCCAGAAGGAGTTGCATTGCATCTTTGTGGACCTGGAGAAAGCATATGACAGGGTGACTGAGAGGAGCTGTGGTATTGTATGAGGAAGTCGGGAGTGGCAGAGAAGTACATAAGAGTTGTACAGGATATATGCGAGGAAGTGTGACAGTGGTGAGATCTGGTAGGAGTGATGGATGCATTCAAGGTGGAGGTGGGATTACATCAGGGATCAGCTCTTATTTGCAATGTTGATGGACAGGTTAACAGATGAGATTAGAAAAGAGTCCCGTGGACTATGATGTTTTGATGACATTGTGATCTGTGGCGAGAGTAGGACAGATTGAGAAGACCCTGGAGGTGGAGATATGAGAGGAGAGGAGAGGAATGAAGGTCAGTAGGACCACCGAGGCAGAATACATGTGTGTCGAATGAGTGAGAGGTCAGTGGAATGGTGAGGATGAGGGAGTAGAATTGGGGAAGGTGAATAAGTTTAAATACTTGGGATCAGCAGGTACAGAGTAATGGGGATTGTAGAAGAGAGGTGAAAAGAGGTGCAGGCAGGGTGGAATGGGTGGAGAAGAGTGTCAGAGTAATTTGTGACAGACGGGTATCAGCAAGAGTGAAAGGAAGGTCTACAGGATGGTAGTGAGACCAGATATGTTATATGGGTTGGAGACAGTGACACTGACCAGAAAGCAGGAGACAGAGCTGGAGGTGGCAGAGTGCTCTAGACTGAGCACTATGAATTAAAGGACTCATTTTTCCAGCTATATCAAGGGTATCGCCTGATTGGATGACTACAGAGGTGCAGGGCAGCTAGAGACAAGAGGATCCAGTGGGAACTTTAAAAGGAAGCCAGCTATCCAGTATAATAAAAGTCAGTTGTCTTGTGTCTGGTCCACCCACCTGTCTTGCATCTACATCATCTGCCTTGACTTTTGTATTTTCCTGGATCACTGACTATATGGATGTATGGTCTGTCTTGTGCCGGCCTGTCATGTGAGTAATGTGTCGCATTTACCATCGCCATTGTTGGAGGGAGCTCTCCCTGATCACAGCACCCCTTGTCACATCAGGAATACTGGTACAACTGTGGATACATTTCTTACAGCAGCCTGTTCACAGGATCATCATTTTGTTCCTTCATGGTACAACATCTATTCCTGCTGTTTTTGGACTGTTTATGGACTTGGTCATTAGTGTTTATTGTTAGGTGTTTATCATCATGTTATTTGTTATCACCTTATTGCCTTTGGGGAGCAGGGAGAGTTATCTGTTTATTTACTGCTTATATTTTTGTCTCATTTAATATCAACTTTATTAGTTTAATTCTGTTATTTCATGTCTCTGTTATGTGAGTGGTGCTAGTCAGGCCTGGGAGTGTTCTGAGGTCCATACCAAGCAAATAAACAAATCACTGTCCTTTGATGGAAGAATCTGAGTGGCTCCAGACCACTACACTGTTAAAATTATTTAAGGTTCATCTGAAGCATTGTAACTAATGTATGGCATTACATGAGTAGAACTTGGATCCACACATTGCCATGCTTGACCTGTCTTGATACTGCATAGTCCAGGATACAGTATTTTGCACATGTGGACCATCACTTCTTATTCCCACATTTTTTTTTTGCATATTTCTATGACATTCACCTCTCCAGTGACCACTCTGTCCACAGATAAAACATATGCTGTGTTAGACGATCATTACCACAACCTCCGCTTCAGCCTCGGCCTTCGATTATTGCTCTGATATTCTAAAGCAGCCTTGGCCTCTGTTACTTTGGCCCTTATAAAACTGAGTCTGAGGTCAGTTTGTAATTTATCTGATGGTTTTGTTTCTTTTCTTTAATTTGATTAAAGAAATGCATGGCTAGCTCTTTGGCCTGAGCCTCACTAAAAGCACGATAGTCAGTGCTGTGCTATTTAATTGTCTTTTGCACCTTACTTTGTAATCCATCAATGAAAATATTAACAAACTAAGGCATTTTATCAGAACCCACACCATGATGAGCATATCTCTCTAAACGCCTGTGACCTTTCCCAGTGATCATCATGTTCTTCTTCAGACTTTGCATGCAACCTTTATTTTACTCCAGTCAGTCATGACAGGATACGTTTCCTTCAAATTATCTGATAATTCAGTAAACCATTTTGAAAACAAATCCCTCAACTTTGCATTGCATCATCTAGCCGTTCATTTGTTTAGCTTTTAATTGATTCCAAACACCTAATTTCAGAATGGCAGTCAATATTCCTGCCATATCTCCCATGTTGGTTTATATGACACTATAACAATCTCCAGACCCTCTAAAACTCCAGTTACATTGTTTTGGATTCCCCAGTTTCTTTATTATCCTCTAGAGGTCCAAAGGTCTCCAGGGCCTGTGTATTTCAGCCACTACATCCTCACCATAATTATCCACTCTCCCGTGGGAAATCTCCTCAGTGGAAAATTCCCAGCCTTCTTTGAAAGTGCCTGTGCTTAACCTTTCTGAACAATTCCAAAGGCTGTTTCTCCTTCCTTTCCTTAATCTTGATCTTCCATAGTAAGTAACTTGACGTTTGTGACTGCTAACTGGGCAATGGAAGGTTGGGGATGACTGCAGCAGCCTGCTGGTTGGATTATAAGGAGGAGGTGGTATGACAGGTGCCCATTCATCATCCTCCTGGTGACATTTTAGAAGTGCAGTTTCATATTGAGGTTGCAGCAGGTTTAGAGTTTGATGGTAAAGGATTTTTCCTGTGGAACCGCCACCAACTTTTTATGGGGAAGTCACCCCAACTGCTTATAGCTGCTGTTCCCATATATTTTCTTTCATCTTTCTATTAGTTTCTTTTGATCTTCCAATTTACTAGCCATAATTGGCCAAGGAGGTCGGGTGCAGTGTAGTTGGGTGGTGGCGAAGGCAGGGATCTTAGCGTCCCATTCTGCCACAGAAGCTGGCTCTTGGAACGTGGAATGTCACCTCTGAAGGGAAGGAGCCTGAGCTAGTGCGGGGGTCGAGGTTCTGGCTAGATATAGTCGGCTCAATCAAACAACAGCGACTCTAGAACCAATCTCCTAAGAGGGGCTGGACTCTCTACCACTCTGGAGTTGTCACCGGAGAGGCGCCAGTGGGTGTGGGCATACTTAAGACTCGGAGGTGGGCTCCGTCATCTCTGGGGCTGAGGTCACCGAGGTGGTCAAAACTCCTTGGTGGCAGGGCCCGGGGTGGATGAGATACGCCGGAGTTTCTCAAGGCTCTGGATGTTGTAGGACTGTCTTGGTTGACATGTCTCTGCAACATCGCATGGACATCGGGGACAGTGCCTCTGGATTGGCAGAACAGGGTGGTGGTCCCCTTTAAAGGGGACCGGAGGGTGTGTTCCAACTGGAGGGATCACACTCCTCAGCCTCCCTAGAAAAGTCTATTCGGGGGTCCTGGAGAGGAGGGTCGGTCGGATAGCTCGAACCTCGGATTCAGGAGGAACAGTGTGGTTTTCGCCTGGTCGTGGAACAGTGGACCAGCTCTACACCCTCTAGCATTTAGTCCTGGGGTATGCATGGAGGTGCTCGAGTTGGGGCGGGCCCCCC
>NW_024379087.1:0-9158 GCF_016835505.1 Polypterus senegalus
GTTTTGCCTACAATTTTTTTATAATTACTAGTCCCAGTGTGTTTCTTTTTTGATATCCCAGACAGTTGTTGGGGAATCTTAAGGTTATAAAATTTAATTTCATTATTATTTTCCCCTTCTTTTTAAAGTTTTTGAAAAACCCAGGCTGGTGGTGGGGGGGTGTTTGGCCTGAAAAACCCCCTAAAGCAAAACCCCGCCCAAAAAAACTTGGGTTGCCCTAAAATGGAGGCGTTCAGAAAAAGTGCTATCTTTTCCCAAAACGATAAATGTGCAAATTTTAAAGTCATATTTGTTTTTTTAATTAATCTGAATTATTTTTTTTTAAATGGTGGATTAAAGGGTAAGAAGAATTTTTTTATTAGCCAGGGGGTTACATATAAAACGGCCATAAAAGGGCACTAAATTAAATGTTAATTTATCAAATGAACTAAAACCACTTGACCCCAAAACAAAAAAATTCTTTCATTCACCAAAGAAAAAAAGAGCAATGGATGGGATTAGTGCATAGTCCTACAGAAGTAGAAACCCTTTGGAGAAAATTAGAAGATGAAAACCCGGGAAAAAAAGCGTTGGTGAAAAAATTAAAGTGATCCAGCGGGTGGTAAAACTTAAATCTTTGATTACCCAACCCCGGAAAAGCAGAAGCACCTATCGGCAAAGGACTTAAACTTTTAAAGGGGTTTCTATCCTCTGCCCATAACATTTTAATTGTGTTCCTGCAGAACAGCTCAGGTTTTCCGGCCAGGGGGAATGCTTCACCTCCCAAAAAAATGTTAGTTAATTTAGAGTTGGTGGGAAAAACCCAAAATTGGAGGACCGTTGGAATCGATAAGCAAACGAAAATTGGATGACTTTTTTTAACAATTGGCTACATCTGTTGTTTAGTCTCCCAGGTCCCCTGGTCGGGGGGGGGCCAAAATCACAGCCCCAAATTCACCCACGGGGGTGGGTAACAGTAAGCGGGGTCAAAGAATCCTTTAGTCCCCAGCCCCCGGTCCCTTGGAAGAACAGGTTCCCCAGCTCTCCGCCCGTGGAAACTGAGAAAATAAAGTGCTCAAAATTGGCGAAAGTCCCGAATTTGGGCCAAATTTAAAACACGTTAATTTTGGGTGCCTTGGGGTCCAAGATTTCTGGCAAAAAGGCGTTTGGACCGTGTTGAAGTATCACCGGGGCGATGCGGCCTATTTTTTTTACACAACTGATTTAAAAAGGGGAACTTCATCTCTATATCCCAAAAAACTAAAAAAAAAGGGGAATTTGTATCGGCCCCCAAAGTTGATGGGGATTGTTTTAAAGCAATACTTCCTTTCCTGCTGGTAAAAACCCCTTTTTAAAAAAAAGCATAATTTTAAACAATTGGGATTTTTTTGGGAAACCTGGTTTTAAAAGGGGTTTCACCCAAACTGGGGGATCTTTATTATCCCAAAAAGGCGAAACGCCGTTGACTATTGAACCCCAGGCCAGTCATGATTTTAAAATCACGGCTGTTGTTTATCACACCTGTTATTTTCCAAAGTTTCCCCCATAACCCCTTTTGGGGGGCTAAAAATTTAGTCTTGAAAAAAACCCCAAAATTAATTGATAACCAAAAAAAAGGTTTAAATTGCCGGGGATAAAACCCAGCCTCCACCAGGGCATTAAAAAGAAATTTAATTCAATTAAAAAAAAAAATATATCAGCTCAAAAGAACCATGCAGTTTTAAATCTGTTTATTCCTTTTTCATTTTAAGCTGTTTTGGAAAATGATATTATTAACAAAATCTTTTTGTGTCCTTCTGAAACCTCTTTAAAATGACACTGTCACCAACGGGGGTCCCGGGGAAACTGCCTACATAAGTCGGGGAATTTTTGGGGGGGGCCCTTGAATAATTCATTGCAACAAAATGTCACTTCTAAAAATTTAGGCCTTTACACCCTTTTGACATTCTTTTTAAATAAAAACAGATTTAAAACCAATTTAGTCTACTACGGGGCCCACCAAGGCCATATTACCTAATTTAGCAACCTTCTGTCTGATTTGGCTATAAATTATGATCACGTAGTTCTGATGGGGATTTTAATGTACACATTGATGTGGAAACTGACACTTTTAGCAAATGTTTTACTTATTTGTTAAATTCAGTAGGATTTTGTCAGATTGTCAAAGGTCCAACTCATAATCATAACCATACATTAGATTTAATTATAACTTACAAAGTTGAAATTCAAAATTTAAATATTACTCCATTAAATGTAGTTATTTCCGATCACTTCTTAATTACGTTTGATTTAGTTCTGCCCATGCCAGCGCACTCGCAGATTAAAACAAAGACAGTGCGACATCTAGATTGTAATTCTGCTTCAAAATTTATAGATACCTTGAGTAAGTCGAGTGTAATTGTGGAAAACCATTTAGATCAGTTAACATCAAATGTAAACGTGGAAAACAATTTAGATCAGCTAATATCACATTATAATGTGACCTTGAGAGATGCTCTGGACACAGTGGCTCCCCTAAAACAAAAGTGATCAAAGCACATAGAAACTCTCCCTGGTTTAATGAAAATACGAGCTCTTAAATTAGAGTGTCGAAAACTGGAGCAGATGGAGAACAACAAAGCTACATGTCTTTCAAATTGCATGGACAGAGAGTGTTAATAAATATAAAAAGCCCTCTTTAAAGCTCGCTCAGAATACTATTCTACATTAATAGATAGCAATAATAAAAATCCTAGGGTACTTTTTAGAGCAGTGGCTAAATTAACAAATGGGAATTCAGATCAACAGTGCAAAATACCAACAGATATTAGCAGTACAGACTTTATGAACTTCTTCAATGAGAAAATTAAAAATATAAGATCCCAGATCTCAGCATCACAGTACAAACCAAATACTAGCTTAGCAGACCCTGTCACATTGCATTCAGCACTTTAATAATTTTAATCCTGTAACTCACCAGGAAGTCTTAACTTTAATTACTAAAATGAAGCCCACTACTTGTTCCCTAGATCCAGTGCCAACAAAACTAGTAAAAGTGCAATGGATGTTCTTGCAGCCTATTCTAACCATTATCAATAGTTCATTACTGCATGGCACAGTACCTGATGCACTAAAAGTGTCAGTCATTAAACCTTTACTTAAAAAGTCAGACCTAGACCCACACATACTAAATAACTATAGGCCTATTTCAAATTTACCATTTCTCTCTAAAATACTAGAGAAAGTAGTCGCCAGTCAGCTTCAGTCACACCTTACGCATTACAATTTATTTGAGAAATTCCAGTCTGGCTTTCGCACTGGTCATAGTACAGAAACGCACTAACACGGGTTGTAAATGACATTCTGATATCCTCTGATGAAGGAAATTCCACTGTAATTATGTTGTTGGACTTAAGTGCAGCATTTGACACCATTGACCATTCTATTTTACTGCACAGGCTAGAAAACGATGTTGGGCTTACAGGCCCGTGCTCGCTTGGTTCAGTTCTTATTTATCAAATCGATTCCAGTATGTACAGAAATGTGCAGACAGTACTCCATCATTATACACAGAAGTTCAATATGGTGTCCCAGGGCTCAGTACTGGGACCTTTACTGTTTTCACTTTACATGCTTCCACTGGGATCTCTCATTAGGAAACATAATGTTAATTTTCACTGTATGCAGATGACACCCAGTTATACCTTTCATTTAAATCAAATGAAGTTTCTCCGATGTTGTCTTTAATTAGTTGTGTTAGTGAATTAAAGGAATGGATGAATGAGAACTACTTGTCTTTAAATACAGATAAAACAGAGATGTTAATTGTTGGAGGGAATGACGCTGATCACAGCAATATTTTGTCGTCATTTAACTCAGTTGGAATCCCAATTAATTTTACTGAATCAGCCCAATCTAGGAGTTATCTTTGACTCTAGCATGTCATTTAAAGCATATTACAAAGTCGTCCAAAACATGTTTTTCCATCTTAAAAATGTTAGGAAATTAAGGCGCTTTCTAAATAAACAGGATTGTGAGAAATTAATTCATGCATTTATCTCTAGTAGGATTGACTACTGCAATGCGGTGTTCACTGGCTGTTCAAACTGTTCTCTATACAGCCTCCAGTTAATCCAAAATGCGCTGCAAGAATTATTACAAGAACAAGAAAATATGAACACATAACCCCAGTTCTTAAATCTTTACACTGGCTCCCAGTTAAGTTTAGGGCAGATTTCAAAATCCTCCTTTTAACATATAAAGCATTAAATGGCCAAGGTCCGCTTACTTGTCTGAACTTATCATGACTTACAAACCTGAGCACATTAAGATCTCAAGATGCCGGTCTGCTTAGGATTCCAAGGATTAATAAAATAACAGTGGGAGGTCGAGCTTTTAGTTACAGGGCCCCTAAACTGTGGAATGGTCTTCCTGCTTCCATAAGAGATGCCCCTCGTCTCAGCCTTTAAATCCCGGCTGAAGACTCACTACTTCAGTTTAGCATATCCTGACTAGAGCTGCTGATTAACTGTACATACTGCATCTCTGTTGTTAGTCATTAGCACTATAACATAAGTAACATGATAATTATATTTGAATACTAACCCTCACCTATTCTGTTTCTTTCTCGGTACCCAAATGTGGCCATTGGTGCCACGCCCACCTGCCAAGTTGTTTGCCTGCCTATGGTAAAGTCATCCCTGATGGAGGATCACAGGAATCATGGGAAAGAGGGTCCTTTCATCGAGCAGCGTTTCAGCCGTGGCATGGCCAAATGGAGAGCAGCTAGATGGATGAGGTCTCCAGGACTCTAAAAATATCCAAACCTAATTATGTCATATCATCTACTGTTAAACCGTAATTCTAAAATTTTTATTATTATGCTGTCTTAAGGAATTGTTCTGTTGTGTATATTGTATTGTATTGACCCCTACTTTTGACACCCACTGCACGCCCAACCTACCTGGAAAGGGGTCTCTCTTTGAACTGCCTTTCCAGGTTTCTTCCATTTTCCCTACAAGGTTTTATTGGGAGTTTTCCTATTAATCTTTATAATTATAACTACCAACGTAATAATAAGCTGCATGGCAACAACTCTAGGGGAAATAGGAAATTAAGGCCGAAGCTGTCTCACTTTCAGTTAAGACTATAAAATGACATCAAAAACTCAGAATCAGTGTCACCATCAGGACAGTTAACTTCGTAAGCTGGAATGTTAAAGGCCTGAATCACGAATTAAAGAGAAAGAAAGTACTCTCTCACCTAACAGGTCTAAATGCTAAAATAGTATTTTTACAGGAAACCCACTTACTAAGTAAGGATCAGTTCCGGCTGGAAAAAGACTGGACTGGTCAATGTTCCATTCTAGTTTTACAAAGAAAACTAGAGGTGTGGGAATTCTTATACATAGAACAGTACCATTTGTAGCATCAGATGTAGTATTGGATCCTGAAGGAGATATGTAATGGTCATGGGAGACTTATCTAACTGTAAAATGATTTTGATAAATGTTTATGCACCTAATGTTGATGATAAGGAATTTATACAAAATTTATTTGCATCCATTCCCAATCTGAACACTCATAAAGTTATAATGGCTGGGGGCTTTAATTGTGTTTTAATCCACTTTTAGATAGGACTTCCTCCACAGGAGGAACGGCATCTAACACCGCAAAGATAATTACAAAGTTTATAACTGATCACAACTTATCAGATCCCCTGGAGGTTTTTAAACCCAAATTCAAGAACATATTCTTTCTACTCACCAGTACATCATTGCTACTCAAGGATTGATTACTTCTTTATAGACAATAACTTCTTGCCTAAGATTAAATCTTGTAAATACGATGCTATTGTTATTTCTGACCATGCACCTATGATCTTGGAGCTAAAATTACTAAGCCCCATACACTCACCCCGCAGATGGCGCCTCAACCCGCTTCTATTAGCTGACGAGAATTGTACTGAATTTATATCCAAACAAATCAAATTCTTTCTAGAGACAAATACATCCCTGAGATCTCTGCAGGAATACTCTGGGAAACTCTTAAGGCCTTCTTAAGAGGACAGATTATCTCATATCTTTCCCACAGAAATAAATCCGAAGCCAAGAAAGTAGCAGAGATAAAAAGCGAAATTACTAAAATAGATGAAGAACATGCCAGACTACCAAGCGAGACTCTACATAGGAGGAGGCAGGCTCTACATTCAGAATTAAACCTCTTGACAACTAAAGAAACTGAACAACTAATCTACAAATCCAGACATCATTATTATGAACATGGAGAGAAAGCTAATAAGCTTTTAGCTCAACAAATTCACAAGCAAGAAGTGCGCAACGCAATCTCGGTAATCACCAACACGAACGGAGATAAAATCGTCGAACACAAAAATATAATGCACACTTTCAGAGACTACTATAAATCCCTATATACTACTGAGTTTAAAGAAGACAATACACAATCTAATGCATTTCTGGATACATTACAGATACCACAAATAGACGCTTTTAGTGTGGAGGAACTTGATAAACCTCTGCATATCAGAATTACTAGATGCTATAAAGTCACTCCAAGGTGGGAAAGCAGCAGGCCCTGATGGCTACCCTGCAGAATTTTACAAGAAATTCTCCGCTCAGCTAGCTCCCCTCCTATTAGCAACATTTACAGAAGCCAGAGATAACCAATCTCTTCCACAAACCTTTCGCCAAGCACTAATCACTGTTTTTCCAAAACAAAATAAGGACTTATTACAATGTGCATCATACAGACCAATTTCACTTCTGAATAACGACGTTAAAATACTCTCTAAAATCATAGCCAGAAGGATGGAGAAAGTGCTCCCTCGGTAATATCACAAGACCAAACTGGATTTATTAGGGGCCGGCACTTATCTTCAAATCTTCAATGCCTGTTTAATGTAATATACTCACCAACTAAATCAAACACCCCAGAAATATTACTATCATTGGATGCAGAAAAGCATTCGACATGATTGAATGGAAATACCTTTTTACTACATTGGAGAAGTTTGGGTTTGGCCTGAACATTTGTGCATGGATTAAATTACTGTATACTAACCCAGAAGCTTCAGTTTGCATCAATAACATTTGCTCAGACTACTTTAAACTAGAACGTGGCACTAGACAAGGATGCCCTTGTCACCGCTGCTGTTTGCGTTGGCCATTGAACCACTGGCAATACATTGTCGAAATACTGATCAGATAAAGGGGATTAGCAGAGAAGGACTGGAACAGAAAATCTCATTATATGCAGATGACATGGTACTGTATATATCGGACCCAGAAAATTCTGTGCCTGCAGTCTTAGCAGCACTCACAGAATTTCAAAAGATCTCTGGTCTCAGAATTAATCTGAATAAAAGTGTACTCTTTCCAGTGAATTCTCAAGCATATAATATTAGATTAGACACCCTACCTTTTATCATTGCAGAACAGTTTAAATACCTAGGGGTAAACATCACAAGTAAACACAAAGCTCTTTATCAACAAAAATTTCGCCTGCATGGAAAAATTAAACAAGACTTGCATAGATGGTCAACCCTTCATCTCACACTAGCTGGAAGAATTAACACTGTTAAGATGAATATTCTTCCTAAGCTCCTTTTTATTTCAAAACATCCCAATATACATTAATAAATCATTCTTTAAGCAATTAGATTCAACAATAACCTCATTTATTTGGAATTCAAAACATCCACGCATCAAAAGAGCGACCCTACAAAGACAAAAGGCAGAAGGTGGCATGGCTCTACCTAACTTCCAGTTTTATTACTGGGCAGCAAATATACAGGCTATAAGAACCTGGACACAAATAGAAGAACATACACAGGCTTGGACCACAATAGAAGTAAAATCCTGCAGTACTTCTTTGTATTCCCTGCTGTGCTCCAATAAACACACACTATCGGCAATATACAAATAACCCAATTGTGCTCCACTCACTTAGAATCTGGAACCAATGTAGAAAGCATTTTAAGACGGAGAAGCTTCTATCTGTGGCACCTCTGCAAGAGAACCACCTCTTTCAACCTTCACAAACATATGCAGTTTTTAATATCTGGAAAAATTTGGAATTAACTTGCTTAGAGATCTTTATATAGACAACGACTTTGCATCCTATGAACAATTACATCCCAAATTTAACATTCCAGCTACACATTTCTTTCACTATCTTCAAATCAGGAACTTTGTTAAACAGAACCTTCCAGATTTTCCTCATCTTGCACCCTCATCCATGCTGGAAAAATATTGCTCAATCTCAAGGACTTAGACTCCATCTCTACAATATATAAAATCATTTTACAATCCCTCCCTTTCAAAGATCCAAGAGGACACTGGGAAAAAGATCTCTCAATTAATATATCAGAAAAGGAGTGGAAAGTAGCAATGCAGAGAATTCACTGAGCTCCATATGCAAAGCATACAATTATACAACTTAAAATTATATATCGAGCACATCTGTCTCGACTAAAACTCTCCAAAATGTTTCCAGGGCATGATCCAACCTGTGAATGCTGCAAACTAGTTCCAGCCTCACTAGGTCACATGTTCTGGGCCTGCACCAAATTAACATCATACTGGACAAAATTTTTTAATTACCTTCAGACAGCCTTGGACTCACAATCCCTCCTAACCCATTAACAGCTGTGTTTGGGGTTCTTCCAGAGGGCTTAAAGTGGAGAAAGACAAACAAATTGTGATTCCATTCACTACACTTTGGCACGCAGACTTATTCTGATAAACTGGAAGAATCCAAACTCTCCTCTTTTAAGTCAGTGGGAAACTGATGTGTTATATTATTTGAAATTGGAAAAAATCAAATACTCAGTTAGAGGATCCGTACAGACGTTTTTCAAAACATGGCAGGATCTAATCAGTAATATTTTAAAATAAGTTCATGAAGCATAGAGAATTTATTAATTTAGGTATGTTTAAAAGCTGTAACATTTTTATGCCGTTTGGCTTGCTCTCTCTCTCAAGGGTGGGGATCGATCTGTTCTTAACTCTATTTTTCTTTTGTAAAACTTGATTGCTTTGTATGGAGTGAAATAAAATTAATAAAAAAAAAAAAAAGACAACACACAATCAAATGCATTTCTGGATACATTACAGATACCACAAATAGATACTCTCAGTGCAGAGGAACTGGATAAACCTCTGGTGCTATCAGAAATACCAG
>NW_024379088.1:0-20654 GCF_016835505.1 Polypterus senegalus
GTCGTATTCACACCAAAACGGATAGTATCAATATATAAGGATTCTATCTAACGTATGTTTACCTTATGAAGCCACGCCTGTTTGAAATGGCAGAAGAGCAGAACTGTATTGATCAGGCGCACATTTTGTTCAGTCAAGGTTTGACACAGGCTGAAATATGTTTATGCCTTAGTTTAGAAAATAAGAATGTTAGTGTCCGTCATTTAAGAGTTGTAAGGCTTAGGGCGCAATTGCTGCCGATGCCAGGAGAAAGGTTGTTCGTTTCTTTGAGATTGCATAAAATTATTCTGTTATCTCAAGAAAGCTAATTTTCAATTTCTCAGCATCTCGATAAAACTATTCCGTTATCTCGAGGAGACAATAAAAAATATTGCATGCCTCTCTTGGCTTCGTAGTATTTTCTTGCACATAACACACATAAATACCCCAACCAAAGGTACATAAGTACTCATGTGCCTTTAACACTAGCCACCCAAAGCCAGACTGGAGAGTAAGCTATTCGAAATGCAAGTGGATGCTCCCTTAGTTTCGTAGATCATGGACTATCTGCGGGAAGGCCACAGTTTGTGCTGTACAGGGCTCTGTGTCTGACACCGTGCTGTGTGGCCCTGGTGCTCCCAGGGACAGTTCTGTCACCATTCCTCTCCACCCTACACTACAGATTTTAGTTTCAACAGAAGGGCTGCCATCTGCAGAAATTCTCTGCTGACTCTGCAATAGTTGGTAGTATCAGACATGGAGACGAGAACGGAATACAGAGGTAGTGGACATTTTTGTTGACTGGTGTGAGCTGAATCAACTGCAGATCAATGCCAGTAAAACTAAAGAACTGGGAGTTGATTTAAGAAGATTGCGATCTCCAGCCATTCCCTGTCTATTAGGGGTGTGGAGGTGGAGATTGTTGAGGAGTCCCAAGTATCTAGGGTTGCATATGAACAATAAGCTAGACTGGTCCAGGAACTCGCTGGCCGTATACAAGAAGGGTCAAAGCAGGCTGTATTTCCTACACTGAGCTCAGATCTTTTTAGTGTCAGGCAACACTATGTGGTGGATGTTCTATAACAGCGTGGTTGCCAGTGCCATTTTCGCTGTGGCATGCTTAGGGAGCAGCCTGAAAGTGGCAGATATCAGGAGACTAAACAGACTAATTCAGAAAGGCTGCCTCTGTGGTAGGAGAAACTTTGACAGCTTGGAAACGTGGCAGATCAGAGAATGTTGTCTGGGCTTGGTCCCGTTATTGGCGCTAGTCAGCCCGTCATAGTGTTGTGGTTGGACAGGAAGCGTCTTCAGCAGTAGACTGACTAGCATCAAGTGCTCCACTGAACGTCCACAGCCATCAGACTCTAGAACTCTTTTCCGTCAGCTCATCCACACTTTAAGTTGTTACCATTTTCTTTATTGGATATCCAGGTACATTTTTTCAAGTATTTGAAATGTGCAACATACAATCTGTTCTTATGCAATAAATTGTCGCTCTTCACATGAGAATAATCTTATTTGTTCTCATAATGTGCAATATTAACTTAAGATGCAACACTCTGTACTTTAGTTTTGATACTTACATTTATTATACCTTATTTATATTTACATGATTACTTTATACTTGCCCTTAGTGTAACATGTCCACGTCTAGGTGTTAAGTTGTAACATAAGTAATCTCCTTCGATTAATAAAGTTTTCTGATTTTGATAAATTATAATGAGCAAAGGACTTAAAGAGTGAATATAGTTCTGTAAAGTAACACACATGAATAAAGAGTTTACCAAAAATTTAACTGAAAAGCCAAACTGTGTGCCAGCTTTTGAATCCTCATTACTAATTTAGAAACAAGAAGCCAAAGTATGACACACAAATTCTTTAAGAGCCTGGCAGCAAAGAAGACTTGCTCTCGGTGCAAACAACATTGGTTTTTCTTGTCCCAGGTTTCTGCTTCAAATTAAATTAATCAGGAGTTGCTGATCTTTTAGATGAACTTCCACACAGTGCATTGGTCTCATTTTCGAGCCTTTGCTGAAACACATCAAGTGATTGTGGCATGGTTTTACAGAGCTGATCTGTAAGAGTTCATATGTCATCTAATCATTTTGGCTTCATTATGTAAATTGCGAGTATCAATGAGTTGAAATTCAGTGGATGTTTAGTGCTGTGTGCAGCAGTGCATGGATCATATAACTGTATCTCATACAGACCAAAGATCATGACAATACTGAACTGCTGCAGTCTACACTAGTGCTTTGTGCTTAATTATTAAACAACCCACCCATCAAGAGTAAATGACCTCAACCTCGCTGCAGTGAACACAATCTTAAGGTATGCTAGAAATGATCCCTATTGTACATTTTTGCATGTACAGTGTTTTTACAATTGGAATGTTGAAAGGAGACCCCCTCAAGGTCAGACAAGGAGTTAATGGTAGTGATTGAATTGCTGTCTTCTGCACTGTGTATCAACCCAAGACACTTCACAATCTTAGATATATAATTAAATTAGTTTTTAAATGATCGATTGGTGACTCATTTAGACATACAGGAAATCAAAACCATTGATTAAACTTTATATATATATATATATATATATATATAAACTCAAAAATTAAAGGAACACTTTGAAACACATCAGATCTCAATGGGAAAAGAGATCCTCCTGGATATCTATACTGATATAGACTGGGTAATGTGTTAGGAACGAAAGGATGACATCGTTTGATGGAAATGAAAATGATCAACCTACGAGCCTGAATTCAAAGACGCCCAAAATCAGAGTGAAACAATGATGTGGCAGGCTGTCCATTTTGCCAAATTGAATTGCAGCAACTCCAAATTATACGCAGACTGCTTATGGCCCCTGTGTTCTTGTATACATGCCTGACAACATCGGTGCATGCTTCTAATGAGATGACAGATGGTGTTGTGGGGGATCTCCTCCCAGATCTGGACCAGGGCATCACTGAGCTCCTGGATAGTCTGAGGTGCAACCTGGTGGCATTGGATGGACCAAAACATAATGTCCCAAAAGGTGTTCTATTGGATTTAGGTCAGGAAAGGTGTGGTGGCCAGTCAATGGTATCAATTCCTTCATCCTCCAGGAACTGCCTGCATACTCTCACCACATGAGGGCCAGGAATTGTCGTGCACCAGGAGCCACTGTACCAGCATAGGGTCTGACAATGGGTCCATGGATTTCATCCCTATACCCAATGGCAGCCAAGGTGCCTTTGTCAAGCCTGAGCGGTCTGTGTGACCCTCCATGGATATGCCTCCCAGACAATCATTAACCCACCACTAAACTGCTCATGCTGAATGATGTTACAGGCAGCATAATGTTCTCCATGGCTTCTCCAGACCCGTTCACTTCTGTCAGGGTGTACCTGCTCTAATCTGTAAAAAGCACAGGGCACCAGTGGTGCATCTGCCAATCCTGGTATTCTATGCGAATGCCAATCGAGCTAATGCTGCTGGGCAGTGAGCTCAGGGCCCATTAGAGGACATGGGGCCCTTGGGTCACCCCTCATGAAGTCTTTCTGGTTGTTTGGTCAGAGACATTCACACCAGTGGCCTGCTGGAGGTCATTTTGTAGGGCTCTGGCAGTGCTCATCCTGTTCCTCCTTGCCCAAAGGAGCAGATACTGGTCCTGCTGATGGGTTATGGACCTTCTATGACCTTCTCCAGCTCTCCTAGAGTAACTGCTTGTCTCCTAGAATCTCCTCCATGCCCTTGAGACTGTGCAGGGGACACAGCAAACCTTCTGCAATGAGCGTATTGATGTGCCATCCTGGAGAAGTTGGACTACCTGTGCAACCCCCTGTAGGGCCCAAAGGTATCGCCTCATGCTACCTCATAAGTGACACTGACTGTAGCCAAATGCAAAACTAGTGAAGAAACAGTCAGAAAGATGAGGGGGGAAAAAATGTCAGTGGCCTCCACCTGTTAAACCATTCCTGTTTTGGGGTCATCTCATTGTTGCCCTCTAGTGCATCTGTTGTTAATTTCATTAACACCACAGCAGCTGAAACTGATTAACAACCCCCTCTGCTATTACTGACCAGATTAATATCCCATAAGTTTCATTGACTTTATACTATACTCTGATTAAAAAGTGTTCCTTTAATTCTTTTGAGCAGTATATATATATATATATATATATATATATATATATATATATATATATATATATATATATACACTAGCTGTATAAGCCTATGCTGTAAAAGCCCAGGGTCCTAGAAACTATTGAAATCGTCAAAAACAATTGAAATGTAGAGTTGCCAGCTAATTGAACAGAACTACTCTGGCGCTCTCTCTCCGAGGATTTGTTTTGCCGGCGTGTCAGCCTCACTTCTGTATTAGCGGCTAAGCAACTTTGTCTTTCTTCAGAGGTTTCATTTTGTCTACGTGCTCGTCTCGATTGTGTATCAGTGGTGGGAGGAAAAGTAAAAGGGATACCGTTTTGTCGATGTGTTGCCTCACTTCTATATTTAGCGCTAAGTGGTGACTCTTTCTTTGGAGGTTTCGTTTTGCCAATGTGCTCGCGCTTGTGCATTACCATCTAATCGACTTTGTCTTTCTTGAGTTTTGTTTTGTCGACATGCTTGTCTCCGTGTATTAGCGGCAGGAGGAAAAGTAAAAGGGATTCTGTTTTGTTGACGTGTTAGCCTCTTCTGTGTTAGCGCTAGCGAGTTTGTTTCCTTGGAGGTGGAGTTTTTACCCCAACTCTACCTGTCATTTCTGGGCCAGACAGACAGACACACACACTTCCACGAGTAGACTTTTTCAATATATATATATATATATATATATATACTGTATATACAGGACACTAATACATTCATAATATACACTATCCAAGGGTGCTTTACAAGCATATATCTTTTATTTTTTTTTAAGAATTATACTACTGGCACAGCACATGACTCACTCCGGGTTACACGGGTGTTAGATTTGGGGAGCAAACTGGCAACTCATTGATTATATTTCAAAACCACAAAGAATATGTCCCAATGCTCATTGTTAGCTCAGAGAAGTTCTCACTCACCTACACTCCCACAAACGTATTTCTCAATTTTCTGCCTGCTCCATCTACACACCAGTATGCCACCACATCCCTTACCCCTGGAATAAGCTTTATGGCTGGTAGGTTTTGTTTCAAGGTTAAAGTGCACTAGAGGACTGCTTTTGAAGATAACGCACAGCTAATTTACTGCTGTTTAAACACACATCTTCTTCCCTACTACTGTATTAAGAATCTGCAAGAAAGACGCGGTCCAATGGTTATTCATTGTAGCCCAGTTGTACTTCAGTAACCGGCTGGGGGTATTGGCTCTGTGTAGGCCGACATACAGTAGTTAAGTGCATATGGGACTTTGCCTCTCATATTATACTACCTTGACGTGACCTCAAGGACTACAGCAGAATTTGCAAAACTTTTTAAAAAACAAATTCTAAAAAAGGCCTTATTTTAGGCCTTATTTTGCGTAACTGTATATGTGTCATATACAGTAAATGAACATCTGCACAAACTGGCATCTTGATATTACAGGAAGATAACATTGAGATGGTATTCTTTATCAGTGGAGTATTGTTAGCATCCGATAAAGCTGAGTAGAGGACAGTCAATTAAGGCATCATGACAATGTGTTTTCCTGGGTGGCAACCATCAGTCATCTCATTCTTGAACAGTAAGAAGGGAAATTAAAAAGCAAAGTGTAACTATCAAAGACTGGCTAATGATTTTCAGATCTGTAAGATTTTTAGCATTTTCATTGAAGTATTTCACCTTTATTTTAAGGCCTAGAATGTCTACCGAAGAGGCAAAAGGAGACATCTTTCAGTGGCACAGCTCTTTCTCTCTCATTGGATGAAACTGATAACCAGAAAATTGCAATACACAGTATTAAAACATAATCAATGTCAAAAGCACCAACATCTGAGCTAAAGAGTGTTTCAGACTTATGGGGTTATAGTGCTCATATGAAGTCTGGCATAACCTCTGAATAAAGTTTAAACTATTAAAAATGCATTACTCTAAAAGTACAATGCTCCATCTGCTTGTGTAGATGACTGCATCATATTCATTTTTCATATCATAGAACTTTGACATGAATAACTGAAATCTGTAAAATCGTAATCATGTTTCTTGTGCATGCTGTTTGTAAACAGTAGAATACAGTGGTGAAGAGATGCCAAATGTCACACATCAGGAAAAATGATCCCCACTAACTGTCACTACTGTCTCTGTATCCTTGCAGACCATCACGGACACAAGCCCAATGAAGCGCTCAGCTTCCAGCCTCGGTCATGGCCGGTCCAAAGGTATGAGGCTTGACGACTACTCCCTCGAGCGGGTAATCCCAGAGGAGAACCAGCGACATCATCGCCGCCGAGAGAGAGGACATCGCACCTCTGAGAGGTCACTTAGCAGATATACTGATGCAGACACAGGCAAGAAGCTTTTTTATTTTTATAAGGAGTCTTACATGATATCGATGTTTATAAACAGCCAATGATATCTGTTTGTTTGTTAATTGTATTTGTAAATACCTTGCTTATTTTTTTGGTATTTTTACATTAATGGCTCCCTTAGAATGTGTCATTTTAATGCAGGAGTTACTGCTATCACAGAACTGCAATATGGAAAGATACAAAAGATCTTTGGTCCCCAGAGCCATTAGACTCTTCAACTCTTTACAACAGTGGAGCTCTGAACCTGATACTCCTTCTCTTCTCATAAGCTACTGTATATTAGATGTATTAGCTATGCACTACATAAAGTGTATCTAATATCTCACTAATTGGACATTACTGTACATATAACCTTTTTTTTGTTTATTATTACCCTATCAGCAAAAGCCATGTCACTTTATTTTATTCTACATTAAGTCACTTTAGTATCTGTCAGTTTGATATTATGTGCCACCTGTCACTTTGGTAGCAGTATCATTTGCACAATTATTTGAGCCCATTATTTAGTGTGCAGTAAGTGTGCTTAAATCCTTTTATTTAACTCAGTATACCGTAATTAATTCTTGGCTACTAGTACTTGAATTTCCCTCAGGATCAATAAAGTATCCTATCTATCTATCTATCTATCTATCTATCTATCTATCTACTATATAGTGCCTCTCATATCTATCTATCTATCTATCTATCTATCTATCTATCATATAGTGCCTTTCAAATCTATCTATCTATCTATCTATCTATCTATTATATAGTGCCTCTCATATCTATCTATCTATCTATCTATCTATCTATCTATCTATTATATAGTGCCTCTCATATCTATCTATCTATCATATAGTGCCTTTCACATCTATCTATCTATCTATCTATCTATCTATTATATAGTGCCTTTCACAGTGGCGTAGCGTAGTGGGGAGCCCGCCCCGGCAGCAAAGAATTACTGCATATTTTAGTCTTTTAAATTGAAATACTTAAATAAGGGGGCGGCGAAATTTTCCTCCGCCCTAGGCAGCTGACACCCATGCTACACCACTGGCCTTTCATATCTATCTATCTATCTATCTATCTATCTATCTATCTATCTATCTATCTATCTATCTATCTATCTATCTATCTATTATATAGTGCCTTTCATATCTATCTATCTATCTATCTATCTATCTAACCTTTTATTAATCCCATGGGGAAATTCAAATGCAGACAGCAGCAGAAACATAAAAAAGGATAAAAACTCACAAGGCAAATAATACAGCCATCAATCAATAAGTAAGTAAATACACAGGAATATATAAATAAAGATACATTTAACAAGTAATGCTGCTTCACACATCCAGCGACTCTGTCTATGTGGAGTTTACACACTCTGTCTGTGTGGGTCCCCAGAAATGTACAGCTTAGGATAACTGGTAACTCTCAATGCGCCCACGTGAGTGTGCTAGGTGGGTCGTAAAGCACTGTCTCCCTGTCCAGGGTTGGCTCTTCACCTGCACCCAGTACTTCCATAATAGGTTTTCTACCCTGCAACTCTGAATTGGCATAAGCAAGTTGGAAGATGTATCTACTGTATTTATGCATGCATACAGCCCCCATTTCACTTGTAATAGCAGTTTTTATAAATATATTGGACAGAATAAATGTCTCTTTTAATATTAATCAATAATGCCTTTTAAAATCTTCTACAAACACAACAATCTTTATTTTACATGATGGCTGTCTATAGTAAACTCTATCCCGAGGTCACTGAAAAACAGAAAGGCCCTGGTGGGTGCAGTGAAATCAGGTTTCACCAGAGAGTTTTTTAAACAGAGAGTATTTTAATGGCTATAAAATTACAGGAACTATATGATGCCAAACAACAATAAGTCTACTCTCCTGGGAAGGCATGTACCATATTCACATACTATGGGAAAAACAAGATTGTAAATGGGAAACTTCATGTGTTAGTGGCAACTGCAAATATATATAACTAGCCTAGCGGCTCGCTATAGTAGTGAAACAGGACAGTGAGGAGGCCCCAGCTCCCCACTCCTAACGTCACTCTTCCCCTCCCTCGGCCGCATCCTCTGTCTCGGATTAGCAAAATAAATCACTCCTGCTAGCAAACTATGATTCTTAGTGCGATAACAGAAGTCTCAAAATCTACCGGAATGTTCAAGCAAATTCTAGAAAAAACAGATCTAAATCCGTTAAGTATTTCTCTCATTCGCTAGCTAAGCGGAGGTAAGATACACTCAAGGCTGGCGGAGTGAGGAGGTACCCTCTAAAACAGACAGAGCTCTGTTCTCTCTGTCAAAAAGCGTCAAGCGTTACACCTTAACAATCTCCAGATGATGCAGGTACCACTAGCTAAGAGGAGGCAAGGTCACGGCTCCAACACGTGAAAAAGGTGGAGAAACTCAAATGGAGGCTGGCGCTGAGAGAGGATGGCTCCACCCGGCTCATTACTCCTGAGGTCCCGCCTTCCCTCCCTCGCTAGCTGCGTGTGCTTGAATTTGCACAAAATAAATCGGTGCAGCATTCTGGGGGTGCCAAGGAGGTCAGGCACCATTTCACTAGGAGCTACAAGAAAAGTTTGGTCTTCTGTTTGAAGCTAATGTACCTGACTGCATTTTAATAGGATCACCAATAGTTTGCAACATACAACTTAACAGTCTAACTTGAACTAAATGTTCCGCTTTGTATCTCATCAACAGAAATGTGTTCAGAATATAAAATGATTTGATAATTTAACCCCCCTACCTGCACATTTTCATTTCATTCCCATGGTTATTTTCTCCTTCCATGTTCAGTCCCTAATACTCATTTCACCCAGGTAATCACATTTATAGCTGAAAGTATTAAAAAATTAAAGTTTTTTAAAAACACGGATTGTAAAATAATATGCTGTATTGTGTGTAGAAACCAAATGACATTCAGTATTTCCCACTGGACTCTGGCTGCAGTGTGTTCTCCTATAACCCATCTCTTGGTTTTCAGGATTAGGCACCGACCTCAGCACAACAACTCAGTCGGGAGACTTACCTCCAAAGGAAAAAGACCGGGAGCGTGGTCGGCCAAAGGACAGGAAGCACCATCACCACCATCATCATCACCATGGTTCAGTGGATAAGGACCGCTACCCTCCTGAGCGTCATGATTATGGTGGACAGCGAATAAGGGATCGCCGGTGGTCACGCTCTCCCAGTGAAGGCCGAGACTGCATGCCTCACAGACAGGTGGGCCTCATACATAGTTGTCCACATAAATGAATACTGTAAAAAAAAAAAAAAATCATAATAATAATAATCCACAGCTTTCCTTGAGCTGTTTTCCATGCTTATCTATTATATCATTTCTGGAGATCTTGCAGTACTTAACCCTTTTCTATGCTTACAATGCAAGTCGAATCAAAAGCACCTTTCACACTAGCACTCCAACCCTTAGTTGTAAACCACAATTAATCTGATCGTCTTTTAAACCTTTGAACCTAATAAAGTGCCTACCATTGTTAATAGTATCACGTCAAGTCAAGTCAAGTCGGGGAGTATGCACTGGTGGCGCGGTGAAGATCGATCGATCACATCCTTGTGGGTAGGCACTGGAGGCTCCTACAAAACTGCAGGGTCTGCAGGAAGTGCCCAGTTTGTGAATTCTGACCACAGACTTTTTGCTGCAACTCTGAAGATCCAACTTAGGTTCAGCAGGCTACCACCTACTAGGTCAGTGAAAGGCAACCTTTTCGAAAGCTAAGGCGCACTAAGTCCAAAATTTTCTTCAAGGCGCACCAGAGGGACTGCCCATAAATAAAGTCGTGACGACACAATCTATGGACAATCGGCAATAAAAACAGTTAATTTTACAAGTTTGAAAGACAGTTTATTAATAAAGGAGTCAAAGTATAAATCTTAAATATAATTAATGTGAACGTTGAGATTGTTTTTCAGCACATATGAGATTGAAGCGAGGATCGATTTTCGAAAGACAGGCAGCGCATTTCCTTGTCGATCATTTGAAGTCTCTGCGTTCTTAGACTTGTTCTGTTATCTGTTTTTCCAACATAAAATATATTTTTTTAAACGTTATCAATTTTAAATATTTTGCAAAAGTTTTCGCGGCCCCTAGAAAATTCCACAGCGCGCACTGGTTGCCCGACAATGTTTAACTAGGTGAATGAGGCTGGACCTGGCCAGACTCCAAGATCAGGCTGTTTCTAATGGCTTTCCACGCAGTTTGTGTGAGGAACTTATGGACTTGTGTGCGACTGCTGACCCTAATGTGATGTGGGAGACTTTCCATGGCAAGACGCTGAAGGTTGTGTTGGTGTTGCCAGTGTGCCCAGAAAGAGATGTTTCATCTCACAGGGCACCCCGGATATCATGGAGAGGAGTTGCAGCACACAGCTTGGCAACGCCAGTCTGTACAGGGAACTGAGAAGGATGGTTGTCAGGGCTGTGAGGGCAGATCAGGAGGTGTTTGTTAGAGGAATCTGTGAGCAGGTGACCCACCATCCATGATTTAATGACCCACATCCTGCCTACCAATGAATTGAAGCATTATGCATATCCTTATTATGAATATTTTTACTAAAATATTGTTTAAAAAATACTGGCAATAATGGAGAATCCACTGCATCCACTGAACAGGATCATCTCCAGACAGAGGAGCAGCTCCACTGACAGACTGAGGAGACCCCACACTATACGACTCTTTAATTCCACCCATGGGGGGGTAAACGTTAACATTATACAGTTATTGTCTGTTTTACCTGCATTGTTATCACTCTTTAATTTAATATTGTTATTTATCAGTATGCTGCTGCTGGAGTATGGGAATTTCCCCTTGGAATTAATAAAGTATCTATCTATCTATCTATCTATTGTAATAAGTGGAGACCAGAGACGCTGGCGGAAGGTTTGGGGCAGCCACCCGTTTATTACGGTTTCCGGCTGCAAAAGTCTTTGAGGCATTGCAATAGTTGTTTACACAACAGAGTCCAAAACAGAACTGCCTGCCTAAGCAAGGCAGTGAGCTTTATAGCACAGAGGAAATGATGTAGTCCTCTGGGCGGAACTGGAAGTGACATCATCCTTGGGGCGGAACCGGAAGTGACCTCATTCTTGGGGCGGAACCGGAAGTGATGTGTCCTTCCTGGAAATGGCGGTCCTGGTGGGATTTCCGGGTAAGACCTGCAGAGAACTCAGAAAGAGCGTCATTGCACCCCGCCCCCCCCTGGGCAGATGTATAAACAGTATTTCCTAAGCCCTTCAGCTGCTTCCCATGCACACGTGTGTGACAAGACTCCCCCCTCAGCCCAGACCCGTCGGGTGGGCGACCTACCCAGAGGTCGTGGGCCCGGAGAGGGCATCGGCGTTGGCATGAAGAGACCCCTGTCGATGAACAGCGTATACTTGTACTGCTGCAGGTCAAGAAACCACCTCGTGACCCGTGGATTCGACTCCCTGTGAAGGGCCATCCACTTCAGAGGTGCATGATCCGTCACCAGAGTGAACACGACCCAAGAGGTAGTACGCAGCTGAGTTACGCCCATTTGATCGCCAGAGCCTCTTTCTCCACCGCCGTACCTGGTCTCCCTGTCCAACAGTTTCCGGCTCAGGTACATAACGGGTGTTCAACACCGTCGGCGCTTTGGCTCAACACGGCACCCAAGCCTGTGTCCGGCGTCCGTCTGGAGGATAAAGGGAGAGAAGTTAGGGGAGATCAAGATAGGTGCTGAAGTCAGAGCCCTTTTAAGTCACTGAATGCAGCCCCGCTTTATCAGACCATACCACCGTATTAGGAGCTCTTTTCTTTGTCAAGTCGGTCAAGGCGCTCTCGGAGAAGCGAGGCACAAACCGGGCGGTAGTACCCGCCAAACCGAGAAAGGATTGGACTTGCCGCTTGGTTTCTGGACGGGGCCAGGCCATTATGGCTTGCAACTTGGAACACTGTGGCCTCACAGTACCCGCCCACTAGGTAGCCCAAATATTTGGCTTCCTCAATCCAAAGAAACATTTCTTGGGGTTGATTGAGCCCGCCTCTCCCAGTGTCCGTAATACTGCTGTGACCTGCTGTATGTGTTCCTTCCAGGTGCTGGAATAGATGACGCGTCATCCAGATAGGCAGCACAGAGCGAGTTATGGGGCGGAGCACTTTGTCCACCAGGCGCTGAAAAGTCGCAGGCCCGTGTAACCCGAATGGAAGGACGCGATACTGCCAGTGTCCGCTAGGAGTGCTAAGCGCGTTTTTCCTTCGCGGACTCCGTTAAAGGAACCTGCCAGTACCCCTTTGTCATGTCAAGTGTAGTCAAGAATTTGGCTGGTCCCAGTCTCTCGAGGAGGTCATCCGCGCGAGGCATGGGATAAGCATCAAATGGAAACTTGGTTAAGCCGACGGAAGTCATTGCAAAACCTCCAACTGCCGTCAGGCTTAGCAATCAAGGCGATGGGACTGGACCAGGGACTACTACTTTCCTCGATTACTCCTAGTGCCAGCATTCGCTTGATTTCCAGTTCCACTTCTACTTTCTTTGCCTCCGAGTCTGTAGGGTCGCTCACGGACGATCACCCGGTCAGTCAATATGTCATGCGCAATCAGAGAGGTCCGACCGGGTTTTCACTTACCACCTCTGGGACAGGCGGATAGCTGCTTGAGCTCTTGTTTCTGCCTGGGGATAGCTGCTCGCCGAAATTAAGGGAACTTACTTCAGCGAGAGAGCAGGGCTGTCGGGAGGAGGGATCGGGACCCTCTCCTTCCACGGTTTCAGCAGGTTTACATGATATATTCGCTCAGCTGGTGGCGATTGGGCTGTTTCACCAAATAGTCAACCAATCCCTTCCTTTCCTTAATTTCGTAGGGGCCTAGCCAATGGGAGCAGTTTAGAGTGAGAAGTTGGTACCAATACCATGGCGATCCCCGGTTGGAACTCCGGAGAGTCGTGCCACGGTCATAAAGCGGGCCTGTGCTGATTAAGTGCCTCTCTATATGACTTTTAGAATCGGTCTTATTGCATCAAATCTACGCGCAATTGGGATATATTCCAAAATATTAGTGGAGGGCTGTGCCTCCCCTTCCCAGCCCTCTTTTAAAATATCCAATAAACCCCGGGTTGTCTTCCGTGACAGTAATTCAAATGGAGAGAACCCGTAGAGGCTGAGGAACTTCCGATATGCAAAGAGGACAAGGGGAGGAGTTGGTCCCAATCCCTCCCATCCTTGCTGACTACCTTACGTAGCATTTGCTTGAGAGTTTGATTAAATCTCTCCACTAGGCCATCGGTTTGAGGATGATACACGAGGTCTTTAAATGCTTTATTTTCAGTAACTTGGCAGTCTCCTTGAGCGTTTCCGAGGTAAAAGGCGTTCCTTGGTCCGTCAGGACTTCTCTAGGAATGCCTACTGAAAAGACTCCTACTAGTTCCGTGCAATATTTTTGTGGTAGCCGGCGCGGAGCGGCTTCAGGGAATCGGGTAGCATAATCCACGAGGGCGAGTATATATTTATATCCTCGGGCTGAGGGTTCTAGGGTCCTACTATGTCAACCCCAATCCTATCAAAGGAACGTCAATAAGGGGAAGGGGAACCAGAGGAGCACGGTCCCTCCTAGGAATTTGCCGCAGTTGACATTCCGGACAGGAAAGCGCAGCGGCAACCTCCTCATTAATCCCGGCCAGAAAAAGCGGAGCTTAATTGGCTCTAATGTTTTATCGGGCGAGATGGCCTCCAAGAAGGTGGGAGTGTGCTAACTGCGCAAACCTGCGCCCGGTAGGTCAGCGGGATTAGCAACAACTTCCGGACCTTCCCCTCATGTTCAGCGACCCGATACAACAAATCATTATCAACGACAAAGTGAGGTCCCTGTGGCATGGGCAAATCGTCGCGTTGGCGTTAGCGAGAACCACTGCATTCTTTATGTGTTTCAGAGAGTCGTCCATTCCACTGTTCTCTCTTGAAAGAAGCGGGGCTCTAAACTGAAAGTGCAACTCAGAGAGCGGGTCGGTCTGACCTCAAGGGCGGAGATTCCTCCCTGCTGCGGGCTAGTGGATGGCGTAGTAGCCCGACGGTCGGGAGTGTCTTCGTCACTCTCTTGGCCTACCGCCCCACTCCCTGTCGGCTGATTACGCGTGTGGAAGCAACTTGAGATGAATCGTTGTCATCTATAGCGAGGCCATAAGTTTTGGGAATGCTTTCTAAACTACCGCCGTTACTATCAGACCAGTCTCGCCCGAGGATTACGGAAGCGGAGGATCGGATGCACCGCCACGGTAAGCTGTCGAAGGGTTCCTCCGAGACATACGTAACACGGGCGGTATTGTCTGGCGGATATCTCCGTGTATACATTTTAGACTGGTCTTCTTTTTAATCCACTGTTGCGGTAGAATAAAGCGGCGAAACAGCGACAGACCACGTTACTGCGGAATCGAACAGCGCTGTTATCTTATGTCCATTAATAAGAAGCTCCCCGTATGTTTATCCGCCAGGGATTGCTAAGGGCACACAAACAACCCGCCATTGTCCCCTACGGTCCGCCTTGTTCCCGACAGGTGCAAGCCAGGCGGCCCGGCGACTTGGAACAAGCTCTGGAATGCGTGGAAGGGACTGCTTTATGTGGACATAGCTCCGGGTAGTCCACAGAGGCTGTTCTGCCCTCCCAGGTTTCACAGCCGGCCTCTGGGTTTGCAAGAGCTGCAGCTCGTCCATAGAATGGAATTAGCCCCAGGCGGCTGGGCAAATTCCTGGGGTAGTATTTTCAGCAGCAGAAAACAGGCCACTTGCTGCACTATTTGTAAGGGGGTTAACTCGAATGGCCGTAGCCACTCACCCACCTGTTGCCAGAGAGCCATAGCCTGCTCTGACAGCCCTTTGCTTGGGTTAAACTCCCAGTTTATGATTTCCTTCACCTGCCGGCCTGGGGACAACCCATGCTTAACTGGGACCTTGGTCCCGATGGGCAGCTCGGCTTTCCTGCCAAGGAGAGCATACTGAGCCACTCGTGTGTGTTCCCCAGAAGCCAGCCCACGCCTGTGGGTCCCCTCTTCTCTCCACGAGATGGGTGGTCCCCACCGGTTATGCTCATGGAGCAGAGCCTGCACGCGTCCTTCCTGACCCTCTGGCACTCCCGCCCTGAAACTCGGCCCGGTACTCACCCACCTGGTTCCATGATAGTTCGTGTCCCGGGTTCATCGGGGACACCATCCTGCCGACTACGCCACTGTAATAAGTGGAGACCAGAGACGCGGAAAGGTTTGGGGCAGCCACCCGTTTATTACGGTTTCCCGGCTGCAAAAGTCTTTGAGGCATTGCAATAGTTGTTTACACAACAGAGTCCAAAACAGAACTGCCTGCCTAAGCAAAGGCAGTGAGCTTTATAGCAGAGGCGGAAATGATGTCGTCCTCTGGGCGGAACTGGAAGTGACATCATCCTTGGGGCGGAACGGAAGTGACCTCATTCTTGGGGCGGAACCGGAGTGATGTGTCCTTCCTGGAAATGGCGGTCCTGGTGGGATTTCCGGGTAAGACCTGCAGAGAACTCAGAAAGGCGTCAGTGCACCCCGCCCCTGGGCAGATGTATAAACAGTATTTCCTAAGCCCTTCAGCTGCTTCCCATGCACCGCAGTGTGTGCCACTATCTATCTATCTAGTGCCTTTCATTTATCTATCTATCTATCTATCTATCTATCTATCTATCTATCTATCTATCTATCTATCTATCTATAATTGTCATGAATAACACAAATCAATGAAACATGCCTGCTACTGTATATGGCTATTTAGTGTTTTACTATTATTACCATTATTCATTTTGGAGATGCCTTTAAACGTAGCAGCCTGAAAAATCAATATGAATGCAATACATATGAATGAATTAAAAGTACAGTAGTAAAAAACAAAATTTAATATAGAATAGAGCACATGACAGTGCAAATTTGGCCTAAACATGTACAATAGTTGCACAAATAAAAATGTCGATCTACTACACTATATGACTTTTCACGTATATTTTTTAAACAGAACATTTTGTTATTTAGTATTTCTGAATATATAAGTCAGGTGTGCCCAACTCCAGTCCTGGAGGGGCAAGTGGCTGCAGGTTTTCATTCTAACCCTTTTCTTAATAAGTGACCTGTTTTTGCTGCTAAGTGCTTCTTTTGAATTCATTTTATTTGACTTGTTCTTGAAGACTCAGACCCCTCAGTTGTTTATTTTTCCTTAATTAGCAGCCAAACAATAATGAGATACAAAATGAGCCAAAACAGGACCTGCAAACCATCATACAATATCTGAAAATAAAGAAAGGTCTCAGGAATGCTGATCTGCTCTTAGAAAAGAAAAATCCATAATTTCTGAAATGTCTGCTATTGCACAATGAGAGCAGCACCAAGCCATGGAATTAAAAACGAGTTTAGTGTAACAGCAAGAATTGGCCTCAATAAGCAATTGGTTGGAGTGGAATTGATTGGCGTTTGAGGCCCTGACTTAGGTGACCTTCTGTTCAGCTCTCTCATTTTATTTGTCATTCTCATTTTTGGGTGCCATTTAAGGAAAGAAATAGAGCAACTCAAAGGAATGATAAAGAAAGAAATTCAAGAGGAACAAATCTTAAAACTAAGTCAATTAAAAATGTATTCAAAAAGAAGTTAATTAGCAGCAAAACACGATCACTGATTAAGAAAAGAGTTAGGGGTAGAAACCTGAAGCCACTGCTGCCCTCCAGGACTGAACTTGGGCACCTGGTGTCATCTTATGATTCCTCTCCTGAATCCAAACTTAACTGTTCATCTTCCACACACATTGCTGTTTTCACTCTTGTATCAAAGATTTCTAGAGTTCTATAAGAGGAAACATGTGTGGTGACATTACAACAGTTACAGCTCTTTAATGGTGTAAATGAGTTTCACTTATGAAATAGTTACTGGTTTATTATTTGAGCAGGTATTTACATTTTTCCATTCAGTTCCAGACTCTTTATCTGCTAGAGGCTACATTGCTATGCCCAGTAACAAACTGATTGCTAATGTGAAACTGGCTTTTAAACACTTTGTCACAGTACTGCAAACCTTCAGAAACGTTTTACTTAAGCTGTTGCTGTAAATTTGAAGAAAGCTAGTAAACATTTCTCTTTCATTGTCTGATTCTAGAAACAGTAATGGTAAAGACCCAGAAGTGAATAATTTGCTATAGATTAGTTTCTTGCATTTTGTGACCCTGCACCTGAGTATTATATTTGTTGGTGGGATACTCCCTGCTGAGATAGCAAATGGATAGACTTTATCTACATTGATAAATAAAAGGAAATAATAAACTTATAAGGTGGAATGTAGCATAATAACATGCAGCCCTACTACCAATATATGTTCACAGTTTTTTCACAACCTTCTCATAGAAATAAAATGATTCAGGTCTGTTTTATTCTGTTAGAGTATGTACTGATGTTTTATACCTTTATTGCATTAAAATTTATTAAATCATTTTTTGTCATTGAACAACACAGAAAACTCAATAATGTGAAAATATAGTTCCGCAGATCTTTCAAAATAATTATAAATATAATGCAGAAAATAACTGTAGCCTTCCGTATTTTCATAAAGGTCTCTGCCAGCTGCCAGTATGCTACCACTTTCACCCAGTGTTCTTTCCAGTGTTGCTCAAACATCCTCACTTTGGATTCGGACTATTAGGACACAGCAATTTCATCCTCTTGCTATGAACTTTCAGTTGACTTCTGCCCAGTGCTTGACTGGACCACTACAGAGCACTGAAATCTTTCAGTTCAGTAAGGTTAGGGTTAGGGTTAGGTTAGGGTTAGCTCAATGTTTTGCTCCTTTGCCCTACTAGAAACTCCATTTTTCTGATGTTTGTGTTCTCTTGGAAACTGCAGGTAATTTCCTGTCTAGATTTTGCTGCATTCATTAAGTCAGGGTCTCCAACATGTTGCTCGTGAGCTGCCAGTAGCTCGTAACCCCTTTCCAAGTAGCTTGCCAAAGGGTTTTGATTAGTCAAATTAGGGGTGGGTGATCTTTCCAAAAAATCATATCACGATTCACAATTTGAATTGCAGTCTGTCTTTTCAATGTGGCGCACACTTAAGAGAATATCCGGACTCAAGCTCATCAAGAACTAAATAACACACAAAGTTAAATTCAATTGTTCTCTCGTTTGCTAAGCGGAGTTAAGGACCACACCCCAAAGCTGACACGTGAGTGAGGAAGGCCCTTCGCTGTGTGTTTCTCGGATTCAGCACAAATAATTAGCGGACAAGTAAACTGTGACACATACAAAATGAGAGAAGTCGCAAAATCAACGGAATGTTCAAGCAAATTATAGAAATAAACCCGATCTAAATCTGTGAAGTAGTTCTCTCGTGAAAAGTGGACAGACAGACAGACAGACATTGGATTTTATATTTTATTTATTAGCAAACCTTCAAAATAATCTGCAGTTAAAGTCTCAACAGCATTTCTGGAGCTTAGCAGAGCCGGATACCTATAAGAATCTTCACTAAGCAGCTCTGAGCATTTTCTGCTGTGTTTGGGTCTCCATAGCTCTGTGAGTCTGAGGGAATTCATGAAGTCAAAGTTCAGATCAAGAGTGACAGACAACATCTAAAGGACTCCATCAGAGTGAACCTAGTGGCTCCACTCCCACCACACACCTCCAGTGCCAGTCACCTGATCAACTAAAAACAGCACACATGCAACTGGACCTGTGAAAAAAAGTGACCCAGTGACATGTGACAAAGTGGAAAAATGAAGAAGCCCTATCTGTGTATTATAATTGCATTGTTTTGTTTTGACAGCTTTCCCCTGTTTTAACTAAAAGTGGAGATACAGAAAATCGTTTATGATGCAACATGCACTAACTATTTTTTGTGATGTTTTAATGCAAAATGTGAGTTGTGGACACCGACATTATGAAAAATGTTCAGGCAAAACAAGCGTATTCAGTCTGTTTGGGTTGAGTAAACGTTAGAAGACTGAGGAGCTCTGGCCGTTTTCATTTTTGTAAAAGTAGCTCTCGAGGGAAAAAAGGGTTTGGGAGACCCCTCATTAAGTCTGGTGTATTCATGACTTCCACATCCTGAGATTGAACCGCACACACATACTGTAAACTGTATCAGCATGCAGCGGACCCCTCAGATGCCGGTTATATGAGTAGAATCTGCTAGTTGAGCATCGGTGGGATCGGGTCATTTCTGTTTTCCATAAAATTTAACTGAGAAGGAGCTGCAGAGATCTGTTTCACAAGTTGTTTGTGTTTTTGTCAAGGGCCCAAAAATCCACTAAGTCCAGTGGAGGTGATGATGTGCAAATAACCTACATTTTGATTTTTCTAATTCTTGTTTTATTTTACAGTCCAGCATGCATTATACATTGTTTTTTTTTGCTTCTTTAATTTAGCTTGTTTTTATGATTACTGTTGCTGCAACTGTTGTTCTTGTTGTTGTTGGGCCCATGTCCTAGGAAAGCAAGAATGTGATTGATATTTTAAAATAATTTTTTTGAGACCCCTTAATTATATGCAGCAGCAGCACAGTCAACCACAGACTTAGCTGCTAAGTTATTTTTCTCTTTTTCCAATGGGGCAAAGTTTAAGTGGAAATGCTATTGGGAAAACCAAGACTTACAGAAATCAATTTCTCTTTTACTTTTTTTTCTTTTTCTTTCTGTAATTGTTGCTTCTCTCTCTCTGTGTTTTGTTTTGTTATTTGGAAACCCTTTTTTTTTTTTTGTTCTGTGTTTTTTTGTTTTCCATCCCCTTTTTTTTTTTTTTTTTTTTTTTTTATTCATTTGTTCTGTTTGTTTCTTCTTTTGTTGTTAATTTTGTTGTATCTTTGATTTGCTGTTTCAATTTTCTGTAGGGCAGTAGTTTGAGTGGGAGCCCTGTCCCTTCAACATCTGGACCCGCACCCCGCCCGCGCCGGCAGCTCCCACAGACCCCCACTCCCGCCCCATGTCACTTATTCCCCAGTTGTCAAGGCCATGAGCCATCGTGCACCCCATCCGTCGGCAGGTTCCACCTGTTCTCGACGATTATCCTCGGCCACATCACCACCACACCACCACGGGGGCCTCACACAGAAGGCACAGCTCTGCTCCATGGAATCCAGGCGCCGATTCCCCACGAGCACAGAGGCATACAGTGGCGCGGTGGTCACCAAGTTCCCAAAGTCAGCAGGACCAGCAGGCAGGCTACTTCAGCTTCGGGATCAGAGATGAGGGGA
>NW_024379089.1:0-25000 GCF_016835505.1 Polypterus senegalus
TGTAAAAACAAACATTCTCTATTGTGATATTTCAGCTAAAGTTTTATCTTTTTAAATGCCAGCATGAATGACAGAGTAAATGTTTTAAGTAGCCCTTGACTACTTTTCACCTGTATCTTTATTTGGAAATTGTATACGATTCTTAACAAATAGAGGTAAAAGCAGAACTATGTTATACTGTATTGATTTTATCTAAGATTGTCGTAATCAATCAACTGCATAAAAACTTATGGTTACCTCATTGTCACTAAGAACACAGTTATATAAGTACAACTGTCTTTTTTCCTTTTAATTCTTTTGTCTCTGTTAATGATCTAGCCATACTAACAGTACAGTTTAGAACTAATGTCCTGCCTTTCTGCAGCATAATGTGTATATCAATTTAATTTGCACTCACACATATTTGCTGTTCACAAGTGTGGTTTTTGTTTCTGAAAGGGAAAAACCAGATCAAATATGGGTTCAATGTGAAGACTGTCTGAAATGGAGGAAATTGCCCAGATTTGTTGAAGATCAGGGGCTCCCTGAACCATGGTATTGCCATCTCAATCCCAACCCTAAGTTCAGGTGAGAATCCATTGGAAGAACTCGGCATTGGGTACTGCTGCTGTTTTCCCGATGATGTCACTGATCGATTTTCAAATGAAGAGATATGCAAAAAGAGCGATTAAGTAAAATAAAAGCACAGTATTTAAGTACAGCAACCAACTATTATCTACTGTATATTGTATGTAGTGTATCTCATCATAACATGCAATTCTTCAGTATGACAATGTATGTTTTCAACATGGATCAACATGTATATCTGCAAATAGTAGAAAAAAATTCAAGTTAATTCCATACTGAGAGAGGAAAAAAGAATTAAGGCATTTCATCATATGCTACACAGCCAAAATGTTTTCTTGATAGTTTTTATTTTGCTTTTTCAATATAGAATTAACTTTCATCCAAACTTTACTTCAACCCAATAAATAGTCCTATTAAATTAATTCATCTCGCTATGTAAATATAGACTTAATATCATCATAAAGTTGGATAACTTCATATAAAGATATAATATACTGTATTTCACATTTTTATGATCTTTTGTTTTTTAACCCGCACACATCTTTTTAGCTTTAAAGCCACTAGAAATATAACATAAAACCAAAACATTGTACTCTTTGTGTGTAGCAAACACTTCGGATGACAACTTCAGATTTTACACATCCAAAATTTTAGTCACACATTGCAATTTCAACAAAAAAATAATTTTATAACATGGTTAATAATAAACATGAAGATGAATCGCATTTAGACAATAGCTGTAGCATCATGTTTGTCTATAGAATGACATGTTCTCTTGCCATAAAAACAAAATTCAAACTTTGAATTTTGAATTGTGGAGTACATTAATGTGATTATTTATTGTGCTGCAAGGAGTAGTACTTGCTTTTCAGAACTTTTTTATATTTACATGCATTTTTCAATTGCTAGCATTAGCTTCTAATTAAAAAAAATATATAATGATATGCTTATCTTTCTCTTTTACTAAACGTGTTTACCATTGTCCCTCATTTACTTGTTTCATTCATTTTTTAAACTCTCTTAAAAAATTGTAGGACAGGGTCTATCCCAGTATCACTGGGCACAACGTGGATCCAACACTGGATGTAGGACAACTAGTCCATCAAAGGCGCCCTCACTCACCTGCTTACATTTTCTTTTTGGGTGAATTTGCAGTCTTCAATCAGACTAATCTGCACATCTTTCAAATGGGGTGGGAAAAACAGAGTACAGAGAGAGAAAAGTATGCAAATACAAGGAGATTTAGATTCCCACAACCAGGATTTGAGGCGATGGCACTAACCGCTTGTGCTGTTTTCATTTCCTGTTATTTGATCTATTAAATATCAGTATATAAAACAAAATGAATTGTTCTTCCATGTAAAAGTTGACCATTCAGAGTCCTGTGGTAGAAAAGAAAACTAAGAGCTTCTGTTGTTCTTTCTGTATCTGTTTTTAAAAGAGACAAACTGTGACTGCGTCAATTATTGACACTGGCCTAATTTACCTGTTGCACGAAAATACTTTCTTCACTGTGCGCCATTTGGAGAAATGTAGTGTTTAATGTGGCTGTCTTTATATTATACTTAATAGTAAATAAATGTGTAATGCAAATGTAGCTGAGTGATTAAAAATTACTCTAGTACTGCATGAAGTGCATACAGTACTGTAAAATACACTGTTTGTTGAAACTGATGCTTTCAGTACTTTGTATTATTTTATTTGTTTATTTGTAAGCAATTTGCCTTTAATAACCACCTGATGATGACAATGAAAATTAGTTTGTACTAATCATCTCTGTGGGCATTAGAATAAAACACATTTTAATAATGTAGCAGACAGCCAGTACTGGTGTATTGCTCCCGGTGACAAGAGTTGAGTTTCTGGCCTTGCTGCAGTCAATTTGGTGGGAGGCGAGGGGAAATTTGCTTATTCTGTCCACATATATGATATTTTCTCTGGACATCGCTATGTCCTCTAACATCCCGAGGATGTGTGTGTTAGGTTAAGTGCCAACTCTAAATTGACTGACCTGACAAACAAAATGGAAGGATTTTAATAACATTTATGTTTTAGTTGATATCTATTAAAGTCTCCTTTGTTTCATTGCACTTACAGGAATTGTACAGTCCCAGAGGAGCAAGAAGAAAGTGAAGATGAACTTACTCCAAGCTATGACAAGACTTTCAAAAAACAGTAACTTAGCATTGTTTCTTTACTTATGTTGTTTTAGTTTTTCTTTAGTATATATTGTTCTATGTATATTGTAACATTTCAATTATCATCTGTTCAGTGGCGTAAAGCCAGATGTTTAGGTCAAAATAATTCAAGTGCATAAGTGACTGCTGCCAACATGTATTCTTTTTATTGTTTAATGGGTAAGCACACAGTATTTATAAAGTAAATGAGCTTTTGATTCCAGGCTGTAAAGCAGCTCAAACATCACAAGGCTAGATATTTTCCCATGTTTTATATATAGTAATTAATGGAAGCCACAGATCTTTCAGAGTGTTCTATGATCTCAAAATTCTGTGTTAGGTTTTCATTGTAGGTTTCAGTTTTCTTACTATTGGTTATTTCTTCTACAGGGAGTCAAGCCTAGATCAAAAAAGAAGAAAATCTGTTCAGGTGAGTAACATCTAAAGTGTCTTCAGGAAAAATACAGAATGTTGATTGTGAACTGTTAAAAGTGTAAAACATTCATAAATATAACATTGGTGCTCTATAATATGTTTAATACCTTAACTGCATTATACAGTTTATTCATTGAGGAGTTTATCTTTTTAGGTAGAGTGGTTCTTAAAATAATGGTTTTAAGAATTTAGAGATGGGGTAGTGGATAATAAAATTTAAGTAAGTGTTTAGGTTGGTGTTGACATTAATTTGAATAATGTATGTGAATGGGGGTGGGCTTGTCAGATTTGATTTTAGTAAGATATAACATTTATGTCTTATTGACTTGTAAGTAATACATTGCAATGTAATGTGTAAAACTAATAAAAAACCTATCAGAAAAAGGAAACCTGAGCCACATTCATATTATTTCCCCATGTCCATTTTTTTGCTAATTTTAAAAATGAATATAAATTTAAGCAGTATGCATTATAGAACAGTGGTTAGCACTGCCAGTTCACAATTCTAAAAAAAAAAGTTTAGAATCTTGGCCCACTCTTTGTGGAGTTTCACATCCCACTTGTGTCCATGTGATTTTTATTTATTTATTTTTATTTGTTTATTTTAGTCTCACATCCAAATTAAGTACTGGTGTGCTTGGCTCCTTCTAAATTGGCAGAGCGTGACTGTTAATGAGTGTGAGAAAAGCATGAATGTAAAGAATTATTATTAGTACCCTTTTCAGGGCTAGTTCCTGCCTTGTATTGAATTATGCAATTATTACTATTGCATAAAGAAGTCTTAAAAAACATGTTTTACAGTACAATATACTCCTTTAGTTGTATTCCTATTTGAAATATTTCACCAAATGCATTCTCTTTTAAATGTAACACAAATAATACTTGTAATAATGTGTATTGGTGGAGTCCTGTTCACATCCCAGTCTGTAAAAAAAATGGGAATAGCTGTTCCCTTCCTGTGCTTTTCTTGGTCTTAGGAGTGAGTCCTGTTCTTCTGATACCATTTCCTAACAATTCTTTTTCAACCTTTTTGTTTGCCTTATAACACCCATCTCCATCCATCACAATGCACACATCACCCAGTCATTCACCTGCTTTCATTTACAGTATATGCATTTGCATTTTTTCTCACAGAAAACTTCTACAGATGTCTGATTCCATCTTGTTCTTGTCTTGTCCAAATTTACTTCAGATTCAACCTGCATCACGCATGTTCACTTCAATACACAATACAACATTGTCCACTGTTTGTTTTAGAACCAGAATAAGGGACATATCCACTGGCATTCTGCGTGTAATATTTTCCAAGACAGTCCCTCATGTAGGTGTTTGATCACCCACTTTAAATCCCTGCTATTCAGAACACTTCACTAATATAGATCCCAATTAAAAATCTGTGTCAATCCATGATGTGGTTACTATTTTACTTAACATTCATTGACCACCAGAGGGCATCCTTAGCATTCAAATGGCATTGGTGACCCTAAAGAAAATGACATAGTTTCAGAACAAACATGGTATGTGTTCAAGTGGGCCTCCTGCTAGAGACACTTCAAGATGTGGAGAATAGAACATTTCAGGTCAGAAGTCCCTCTAATGTATATGTGTTCCAGCAAATTTACACATGACTGCAAAAAACATATTTTTTATTGAAATAGTCATTTAAGCATTACTTATTGCAGCTTCTAAAGCAACATTTCCCATTTTTAAATTGTTCTAGTACACCTAACAATTTATGCAAAGTCATTTTTGTATTTCACAAACAAAATAATCACAAAAGTAAAAAAAAAATTGTGACTACTTAAATGCATTAAATCTAAAGTCTTGATTATATTAATATACATCTTTATATCATCCTCCTTTCAAAGTGTACCTTTGGGAGAGCAGGAAAGTATTGCATAGTGTGCACACCTGAACATTGGATTATACCTAAGATAGAGCAAAGGCCTGGCACATGTCATTGGATCATACATTAGCTGAAGAAAAACGTCCACAGTGCTTTGTCAATTCTGTAGCTCATTTTTGAAACCCGGGACGAGAGGTGTGCTAGTGTGTTGATAGATTTACATCACATTATGCAAGAGATTCAGTAATCACTAATCTATAAATAAATAATGGCGTTGTAACTATTGATTTAAAACAGAAAAGAGCCCTTTCCATAATAACTTTACAAAATGGGTATCATAGCTCAAATCGTCTCTTTGTTTGAATAGTTTGTACATTCTCACCATGTGTGCATGGGTTTTTTCCCCCAAGTGCTCTGTTTTTTTTGCCACATCCCCAAAGCATACAGGAAGGGTTGATATGGTGAAGCTAACATTGTAAATGAGGATGGGAATATGTTTAACTGTCAAGGATTATTTTTCCAAGTAAGCCTGATGTTGCAAGATAGTCTGTGACTGACTATGATGCTAACTTGAATTTAACAAGAATTTAACAGATTAATGGTTGGATGAATACGTTATATGTATATTTTGTCTTGTAAACCTTGCTTATGAAAATGTGAGAATCTGTTGTACCTGATAATCTTTATATATAATATGCTGCTGTGGCTGTTTGTTTGTCTGTCCAAGATTTTAAATCAGCTGTAACTCGCAAAACCGTTTGAACTATTGACCTGAAATTTGGTACACATATACTACTTGATGTCTGCTCTCCGCTTTCGAGGTGATGATTGATCTCCAAGGTTATTCCTCTTTTTAATTTATTTTATTGTAGAGTTAACTCTTGACAGCGGCCAGCAGGGTGGCAGTGGGGCGCATGCGTATGGGTGCCATTCTCATCCCTACCACCTTTGCCATCACTTCCCCTACCTCTTAATATCTTAAATCATTCTTGAGGCAGTTTGAAGACTTAAGTGCCAGCTTAAGTGAAAAATTACGGAAAATGTACTAAGTAATTGCAACACAAACACTGACTTAATCAGTTTTAACAAGAAAAGATGCCAACGAAAGAAGAGAAGAACCGGGCCGCTAAGGTGGAGAAAAGAAGAGCTGCTCAGGAAGCAGCAAACGCATCAACCTCTGAGTAAATGGATGCTAAACGTACAGAGAAAGAAAGAGGATGAAAACAAGGAATGCTCAAGTCAAGTGTATTCCAGTGCGCCGTTACTAGTAGTACTATAATACTTTTACCATATTAAAACAAGAGAACAAACTATGGTGCCTAATGTCGTTGAAGTGAACATCTTGCTGCAGATCAGGTTAAGTTCAAATAATATGCACCTAGTCCTGCTGATGTTTGGTTTTTATGAACATCATTGCTTAATTGTCTGCGCATTTAGACAATCGGATGGTTACAGTGATATCATGGGGGAATAATTGCTAACATTATCCAAAGTTATTGTCTATTTTTACATGCATTTTTATTACTCTTTAATTTAATATTGTTTTTTGTATCAGTATACTGCTGCCGGATTATGTGAATTTCCCCTTGGGATTAATAAAGAATCTATCTATCTATCTATCTATCTATCTATCTATCTATCTATCTATCTATCTATCTATCTATCTATCTATCTCTTTTATTTTCTATCATGCACTTTCCGTCAGGCTTCAAAGAAGGCAATTGAAAGTCAAATATTTACATCCTGGATAGTTTTTAATTCTTCTCCTTCATAAAAATATATTCATATATAATTACTATACATTTCATAATTTTACTTTTTACAGTTAAATATTATAAAAAAAAACAGCCATCAATCTCTATTGTTACTCTTCTAAAACTGAGATGTCTCTTGTGTTTAATATGGCATTGCACCCAGAGTCTGGGGAGTTTTAAAAAGCACCAAAAACATATTTGTTTTTTTGGGGAACTGGAGCAGCCAAGGTGACGTAAAATCTGTTACTGCCAGAAAGGATTCTACTCCACTGGGCCCTTGAGCAAGGCCCTTAACCTGAAATTTCCTCCAGGGACACACTGTACAATGGCTGACCCCCCTCTTTGATCCCCCAAAGGCCATGTGAAATTACAAATATAAAATTAACAAAGTATATCAAATCAAAAATACATATCTTGGTCATTGAAGTTAATGACTAGTGAAAACAGATATACATATATAAATGTTACAAGCAACTTTCATGAAATGTATGTTACAGACTGAGAATGGTTGTGCCATATGGTAGTAAAAAAAAATCACACCGCTTCGCTGATTGTGCTGATCATGTGGATAAAGCATAGTCATTTTATAGACTGACAGTGGAACTTTAAAATGTTTCAGGCTAGTTCATATAAGCAGGACGATTCGGAAGAGCTGTTGGAAACATCAAAGCACAGCACTGTAATGAGTGAAATGGAATCTTCAACCAAAATGGAGAGTCCAAAGTCCTTAACACTTAACAGGTTTGGAAAAAGTATTTAATAAATGATGTGTTTTTCCATGTTTAGGACAATTATATTTTTCTGTATTTTAATATTGCCAATCTTTATTATTTTTTTCTCCAGCAAGAAAAGAAAAACGGTTTCCAGTAATGCTGGCTATAGCAAGAGGCCCAAATCTACAATATGTGCTGACCAATATACAAGAAAAGGCCAAGCTCAAGACTCGTATGGTGAAGAGGGTGATGAGGACATGTCTGAGGAGCATGATGAAGATGTTGATGATGATGTAATCTTTACCCAAGAAAAAAAGGCAAAGTCCACCTTAAGAAAAATTAAAAATGAGTTTTCCCAAGATTCTGAAAATTCCAAGAATACAGATACTATTTATGACCAAAGATTGCATGAAGATAGCCCTCTGCACAACTCAGAAATCAGAGTATCAGAATCAATTTGCTCTACGACACAGACAAATATACTTCCTGTTGTAAAGAAAAAAGACAGTGAAATTAAAGGAGAGATGGAAGAAAATAATAATTTAGTAGACAACATGGATGAGGATGACTTCAACCTTATTACCAGTGTTCCATTACAGTCTGCAGAAAATGTTGCTATGTCCGAAAGAATCACTGAGTTGGAGAATGAAGCTAATGGATTACGAAGGATGCTGGGTGGTCCTGTTATTTTAAATATGAGCAAAGAGAGCTTGACAAAGGAAAACCTACCGTCTAGCATGGAGGAGTTAGAGATCTCCTACCACGAGGTTAGCCAAGAAAGAGATCTTTTAAGCCAGAGCCTGAAGGAAGCTGCTACTACGTTAAAGTCCATCTCAGCAGAAAGAGACAAGTACAAGCTCAAGGTATCAGTAACACTGTGTTTATTTTTATTGCTTTATTTTACTTTTGCACAGTGGTAGTGATGCTGCACTAAAGATCCAGAAATCTGGGTTTCTCGTGCCCAGTTGCTGTCTGTGTGGAGTTTTTACAATCCTCCCTTGTCTGCTTCAGTTTCCTCCCCAGTTCCCTATAAGCTGTATTTTTTTTTTTCTGGAGATTGTAAATTGACCCAGTGTGAGTTTGAGAATGTTATTCATTTGTGCACTTTGTTTTGGAAACAGAATCAAGTATTTATGATACTACTACACTATATTTTCTGGTTGTCAGTGCTCACATCATTATTATACATCGATCTGCCACAACATTGAAACAACTGACCGGAAACGTAAATAGCAATGACTATCTCGTTATAATGTCACTTATCAAGGGGTGACATATACTGTATTAGACAGCAAGTGAGCAGTCAGTTCTTGAATTGATGTGTTAGAAGCAGGAAAAATAGACAAGTGTAAGGATCTGAGTGACTTTGACAAGGGCCAAATTGTGATAGCTGAACAACTAGGGCAGAGCATTTCCAAAGTAGCAGATCTTGTGGGGTGTTCCCAGTGGGCAGTGGTTAGTACCTGCCATAAGTGGACCAAGAAATGACAAATGAACTGGTGAAAGGGACATGGGTGCCCAAGGCTTATTGATGCACGTGAAAAGCAAAAGCTAGCCCATCTGGTCCGATCCCACAGAAGAGCTACTAGAGTACAAGTTGTTGAAAAACAGGTGTCAGAACACACAGTGCATTGCAGCTTACTGCATATGGGGCTGCATAGTCACAGACTGATCTGATTGCCCATGTTGACCCCTGTTACAACTCAAAGTGTCTACAATGGCCACGCGATCATCAGAACTGAACCATGGAAGAATGGGAAAAGGAGGCCTGGTCTGATGAATCACATTTTCTTTTAGATCATGTGGACAGCCATGTATGCATGTGCATTGGTTACCCAGGGAAGAGATATCAACAGGATGCACTATGGGAAGAAGGCAGCAAAGTCAGTGGAGGCAGTGTGATGTTCCAAGCAATATTGTGCTGGAAAAACTTGGGTCCTGGGGTTTATATGGATGTTATTTTGACACAAACTACCTACCTAAAGCTTGTTGCAGATCACATACATCCCCTTATTGCAACGGTATTCTCTTATGGCAGTGGACTATTTCAGCAGGTTAATGTACCCTGAAACACTGGAAAAACTGTTCAAGACTGGTTTGAGCAACATGACAAAGAGTTCAAGGTATTGACTTGGTCTCCGAATTCCCCAGATTTCAGTTTGATTGAGCTTCTGTGGGATGTGCTGGAAAAACAAGTCCATAAAGACATTACCTAACAATGTCACAGGACTGAAAGGGCTTTCTGCTAATGTCTTGGTGCCAGATCAGAGGTTCATTAATAATTGGAATTTAGCATACATATTTTCCTAATGAAACTCAACATACTGTGATTAATTATTAATTAACTGTTTACACACATAAATATATGAGAGGACACTAGTGGAGACTCCTGAGCCAATCCCAATCTGACATTATGTCATATAGGCCAAATACTGAAAATGCAAAAAAACGTACTGTATTATTAAAACCTTCCTACAACCCCTCTCAGTCTGCTTGAACCAGATTCACACTCCTGTTTTAGGTGGGATGCCTCATACACCCCACATTTTTTTTTATTATCGCAAAACGTACCTCTTTACACCACTTCTGGCCTCTCCTCTTCCTATCAGTGGAACTTGAACTTGTACCTGTCATTCCACTCCCGACTCAGAATTCAGCCAAGAGGAAGATTTTTAAACCCTGGATTGGAACCACTTTCAGGCATGTTCTAGCAGTAACATGTAAGGGTCAATAATGAAATCGGAACCCTTTTCCTTCTACTGTCCCAGTGCTTTATTAAAGGACCAGTCAACTTTGAGGTCACCTTTGTACTCCAGAAATTGGCAGGAGGCCAGACATAATATATAGGGCTACTCTGATGCCACCAGTTGGACTGGGAAATTGGCCACCCATTGCTCATCTCTTACATTACCATCCCATGTGTACCTACTTCTAGGGTCCTGTACATAATATATGGCTATAACACCCCCTTTTTAAGTGGCAGTCCACTCCACTGGCTTGGACAAGAGAAGACGATGTCTGTGTACATTCCATCAGAGCTTCTTATTGATTAGTTACTGTCCTGAACAGAATAAAATGACCTGCAGTCATGATCACATCTGAATCCTTACTCAGAAAATATACAGCATATGTACAAGCTATGTATGTTTTTACACTTGTAAGATTTCATTTACCAACCTTGGTTTTTAAAGCCCAATATTCTAGCCACTGCGGCATATTTCCAACATAGAAGCTGAAAGAAAAAACATTTTGAAATACTATTAATTTTCCTTTCAGCTTTAAACGAGCTGTTCATTAACAAACAATTAAGTCATAAGAATATAGAAATTTTCATTCATTTAATTCCTAACCATGTGCTATATTTGCAGGTCACTCAGCTTGAGCTGGAGAGAACACAACTGCAAGAAGAGTGTAACAAGAGCCAACAACAGTTAATTCTGCTGCAGTCACAATCCACTGTGAACAGCGAGCAAGTCTGCATGTGTAGCAAAAAGAATAAAAATATTCACTATAGCACATTTGAACCTCTGAATACAGAGTTAGAGAGACTTCGAGTTGAAAAACAAAACTTAGAAAACCAGGTGAAACAGCTAGATCACAGGCTGAAGAGATCAAAAGAGACTCTGGACAAAGCTACCAGCACGCAATCTGTTTCAACAGAAGGGTAAGGCACAGCTTGGCAATGTTGTCATTGTTTTAGATGTTTAGTTCATTCATTCATTTTTTTTTAACCTGATCTCCTTTAGGACTGTTAAACATTATAAGTATACTTTAATAGATTGGTACAGTGGTAGACTGCTGTCTCCTCATGGATTCAGGATTTGAAGGTTTGAATCCTGAACCCAGTTGCCATCAGTGTGAAGTATGCACATTTTTGCTGCTTTTTTTTAATGCACCAGTTTTCCTTTTATATACCAAAGAAATATTGTTAGATTAGTTGATGATTTAGGGTTGCACATATTATGTGTCCTGTGATGGAGTAGTGCCCTGGGCTGTTAAACAATGTCGGGATAGATTTCAGTCCATGTCTACCCTGAATTTTATTAAAAGGGTTTGAGAATGTTATAAAAAATGAAAAAACATAAGAGTACAGGGTAGACAACTTTACAATCACAATAAACAAAAAATGAAATATTTGAAGGTCTGAAGTCACTTTTTTATATTAAACAAATACCTAAAAGCAGAAGAAAAGGTACTCAGACTGTCATTCTAAAATACACTACCAGTCAAAAGTTTTAAAACACCTTTTACAACATCTTCAAATTGAATTTGTTGAAATTCAATGAAAGACCTAAAATGATGAAAAGGTAAGCAGTAAAGCTTAGGTTAGCAAAAACTGAAAAAAAGAAATTTCAGAAAATTACAAATGGGCCTTTTTTAGTGAACAACTAAAAGATGAATACCTACAGAAAATAAAGTAAATGAAGCCTTGTGCGTTAAAGCAAACAATTTTCACAGGTGTCCCAACTTCTGTTGATTACTTAGAAACCCTCTGTCTGTCTTAAAGCAGAGATGGAACAACCTGTGTTACTACACCCTCTGAAGTTCTACTTGGACAGTATTACACTGTAGAAAGTTTCAAATTCCAGTGATAATGGCAAGTAAATGGCAAGTAACAAATGAAATGCGACACTGCCTCATTACCATTGGCCTTTCATTTAGAGAAATTGCAAAAAAAATCAATGCATCCGTGAGAACGGTTTCCTACACAATCCAAAGGCAATTGGAAACTGGAAGAAACTCAATCTGAAATCTGAAGACAAGTTCCAGAGAGTGACCAGCTTGCGTCATAGGCGTCCGACAGCACAATAGCTTCAAGCACAGCTAAACTGGTCAAAAAAAAAGGCAAGTTTCAGTTTCTACTTCAAAGAGGAGACTTTGTGCTGCAGGTTTGACAGGGCAAGAGGCGCTAAGAAAGCCATCCTTAAGGACAAAATAGGGTGTTTGTATGCCACTGAGTTGGTGAAAGGATGGTTCCTCAGTGTGTGACATCAGTTGTCAAACATGGAGGAGGAAGTGTGATGGTCTGGGGTTCTTTTGCCGGAGGCAGAGTTGGTGGCATTCTGAATCAAAAGGGTTACCTTTTACCTAATTTCGTAGACTTGATGATTCCTTATTTTTTTACTTGCCGTTATTTGTTCTATGCCTTGATTTCAAAAAAATTTAAGATGTTAAACTGCATGTATTTCCATAAAAACGGAGGTGTCCTAAAACTTTTGACCAGAAGTGTAAAATATACATGCAGGAGAGGCAGCAGTAGCACAAAACAGTCATTTGGAAGGATACAGAAACATACACATACCTTCTCTCAAAAGTCATATGCAAGTAAGAAGCTTACGCCTTATGCAGCTAGGGACAATACCTACAGTTTGATGATGTGTAGAGGCAAGAAGGTTTCTAGCATGTAGGGAAACTTGTGGATTTTTGTTAAGTCTAATTTCACCTTAAAACTATGAGTTCAGGTTTTATGGTTACTTTTTTTCAAGATGCAGTACCCAGTTGCTCAGTCTTTTTGATCCTACAAAGAAATTCTGACATTTCTTATACCAGTGATATGATAGTTAATCTCTGCCTGTGATATTTGACAGCCTTTTGTGTCTTTCTTTTCTTCCATACCCACTGGGTGTGGACACAGTGACTCCCAGCAGTCTTTAGCACTGCTTCAGTGGTCATTCACTCTGTCATAACATTGAGAGGAAGAGGTTAAGCAATTATTTTGCTATGGTGGAATGTCACCAATACCAGGAAAAGATCCCTGAATGCTGCTTGCCTTAACACAGGCCCTCTGTGTTTCTTTTACTAAAATAGGTTTGAAAGTGTATACTTTGAGTACATTTTTAGATTAAGCAAATTATTATGGTTGTTTTCATATGTGCAAATGATAGTTAAGAGTCTTGTCTTTAATTTGATAATTGTCATGTGCTTCTGAATGGTACAGGAAAAGAGTTTTAGAGATGTAAACACAAATAGAGGGAAGTCAGCCTGGGTTACAAATTAGTTACAAATCAGAGTGAGAAGGGTTATAGTCATAGGTGGGGGTGTTAAAAGAATGTTGGTAATCGTTAACTATAGGAAAAGAGATCTGCTCTTCTAATCTGTCTTGAACAGCTTCTGTACAATTCTTTTCAGTGACTGTTAGATGAGCTGTTTCATAATTAGAAAGTGAACTGTTGCTTTATCCATGATTGGTTCCTGCCTAATGTCCAGTTCTGCTGGTATTGGCATAGGCTTCACACAACCCAAACCTGGATAAGAGAATAACAAAAAGAATGTTACAATAGAACATTTTGTAATAAACTACAAATGAATTAAATAACACATTCGTGGTAAACATTGTTAGCGTGTAGGGAAAGAATTTCACTCAGAGTGACAGATTATGGATATTTTGTTAAGAAGTGGTCAGTCAGGTCTATTAAAGATGTTGTCTCTTCTGGAATTTACAGTATGCCCCTGGGACAAGTACATAGACTGAGGGAGAATGTGGCTCTTCTGCTTTCTTCAGTGCTGCCTCACTTGGACCTTCAGGATATCAACTACGACACAGGGGACATTGACCACATTCTGGAGCAGGTTCTTGAAGCCAACAAAATCTGAACTTTAAAGAACAATAAGCCCTTTGACTTTATATACCATCTTTGGCCTTAACTGCTTATCTTCTAGATAATCATTGACTGTTATATCTAGTTATGAAGTGCCTACAGTGCAAGTTCAAAGTCTTTGAAAATAGCATTATCAATTGTATTGTCTACCATGCTTAAAAGTAGCACAATGTCATTACCAACATAATTATACTTAGAAGACTGCCTGTGTAGTACTGGTTTAAACAGTATGTCTTTAACAAACAAATATGATGACATTTCAACTTATGATTGTTCATGGAATAATACAGTGAGGTCTGAGGACTTTCAAAAGAAATATTTATCAATGTTCTTTTGAATGTACCATCTGATCCAAGAATTCAAATCAACATATTATTAAAAAGTGTTTATTGCGTAAATGTCATGAAACGTTGTATCATAACTGGTAAAAACATTATGAAATCATTGTATTGTTTTACACTAAAATATGGTTTAAATTTCCAATTTTGTCACAGCAACTTAGAAAAAGTGTTCTTTGAAGAGGTACTTTTGCATGTCTGTTTGTTTTTTCTCATTCAGTTACTAAACCCCAAGTTCTACCAGGGGTTGAAAATGTAGGAGCAAACTATAGTTAAGCTGTTGAATCTATTTGCGTAGTGAAGATCAACATCACCATTCACAAATTACAGGTTAACTAGCCTGCTGATTGGCCTTAGACTTCTGGGTAGGCTGGAGGAAGAGATGATTATATGAGCTAAATCAAACAAGCTGGAACAGAAAAGAAGAAATAAAAAATATTTTAAGAGAAACATCAGGATTACATTTCATACAGTAATAAGAATATATAATGTTATACAATCAGTTCCTTCATAAAAAGCACAGAAGTTAAACTCCTGTCCATAGTTCTAACTGCTAGCTTCTGCTCTACTGAAATGTCAGTGCAGAGAGTAAACAGCAGCTCACCTTCTACTTACTCTGTATCTGATGGGTTTTTTTGTTTTTGAAAACTGGGTTGTTCAATTGACATGTTTTTCCTGGTCCTTAAAATATCTTTCCCAAATCATAAAAAGGTTTAACTACAGGTAGCGTGAAGAGATCTCAGAAAGTTTATTCTCAAAGATTAAGGTAGGCAATTCAATGTTCATGTAGTTCATTTAAAGCATGTTTTGTCCATTTCATGTTTCTGAATATTGAGAACCACACTAGGAAATGTTTAGTGTGCCTAGAAATGAATGCAACCATCATCTTTTGCCTAATTTGCATATTGTTAGGGAAGTGTCCCTAGTACTCTGTACCTTTTATCAGTTTGTCCCAAACAAGCTTAGTGCGTCAGTGCAGGCATTGGCAATACCAGCCTTTAGAAGGGGAAGCAATCCAAGTGTTGGGCGAAACTTCTCCATAGCAGCCCAAACTTCATCACTGTAGATGGAAAGTTTTAAAAAAGAAAACCGCAATGAGTTAAGTAAATATTTGACGTTGTATACTGTAAGGTGTTTTTTATTGATGCAATAAGTTGCATTGTGTTTGAACATTATATCAGACTTTTACTTTAATTCTCAGAGCACACCATGAAAAGTTCACTTTAAAGTAAAATATTAAAATACAGGATCATTTAATAAATGCTTGAGATAATTATATGTAATCGGAATGATGCAGTGAGTCCATCTGCATCAGTGAGAAAAGAAGTGTACAGTGCTGGCAAACACAAAACACTTCTGCCCCTTTTCGTTACCTTTTTGGATTTCATTTAAAAAATGTTGAACTCTGGATGTTTCTTGTTGTATTATAACTTGTAAATCTTAGAAAAATGCCTTTTTTATGTCATTTGAGTATGTGTGCATTTTTAATGTGTGTTTGTACTGAAGAGTGGCTAGCTGTTTTGTGTGTATTTTATATAAATTTTTTTAATAAAATAAGAGCCTTTAAGTTGAATACAAATTTTTCCATAGGCTGATTAAATTGCAGTATGTGTGCATTTTTATTGGCATGTAATTACAGTAGCTTTAATGGGTGTTTTAAACAAGCATTAAAAGTAACTTACTGAACGGCATTGCAAGCAGTTCAGGAATGTAAAAAATGTTATATGAGTTGGTATGACATACAAAACAATTGAGGCATTGCATCAAAGTAAACAAATGGGCTTTCTGAAGCCATTTTTTCCATTACAGAGTCTCAGGACAGGAACCAATCCCGGCATGCCTTTATGCTGCCCTAAAGTTATAGCCAGCCTAAAAAGTTAAAAAACAGTTGGAAATAACAATTACTGCTGAGCCTTCTTCAGGAGCGTTGATGCTCAAGTTGTTTTTTCTAACTTACCTTCCTCTTGTCTTTTAAAGATAGAGAATGCTCTTTTCTTTGTCATACTCTTTTATTTATATCTTTAATTTTTCTTGAGCTGTCATATACATCAGGTATTCATCTGCTGAAGAATAGTCAGCATAGTGGCACAGTTGTCAATGTTGCTGCCTTATTGCTTTAGGAACCCTAACAGAAAGGCTGTCTTGTTTGAGTGGGCTACCTCCACGTTTAAAAGTTTGGGCTTACGAGTGATTCTAATCTGGCACTTATGTTTAATTCTGAAGGGATAGGCTATGGCAACACTTGACTCTGTATAGGAATAAGTGGGTTCTGAAAATGGGCAGAGGGGAACTGACAACAATACTTAAGCAATATGTTTGCATTGTGTTTATTTTTTGTGTGAGTTCACAGCATTAAGTAGTTTAAAACAGTTTACTGAAATGTATTTAAGAATTGTTTAAAATGAACATAACACATGCTGCTAAATAAAATGCACTTCCTGTATATCATGATTCATTTTACACCTCATTGCTTTATTTCTAGTTGTTAAAATAATTGTTTCATTGTGATGATCTTTAAAACAGTATTGTTTTTCATGTTTCGTTTCAGCGCCATTGTGTGTGGAGGTTTTATAGCCATTTTCTGTATTATTTTTCATGATGGAGCCATGTTGTTGCTCATTGCTAATCCTTTGATTGTCATCGTCACTTTGTGTGACATCACCACATAGTTTTAAAAGAAGGCAATGCAGTATTAAGTGCAGCTAAGCTTTGGATTCAAAAGATTTAAAACATCTTTTGTAAGCTTGTGTTCAAGATAGGGAAAATAATTTTTTCTACAATTGTAGACTATGATTTTTGTCTCATGTTTGAACTTAACGTTCACTTTCTTTGAGTGTTTTTTTCAAGTAATTGCCTAGCATGTTTTCCCACCATTGTGGTGCTTTGCCTAATAAAATGAGCACTTTATGTCCTGATCAAAAATCATCTGCTAGCTGCCTGCAGATCTGACCACTATTTTCATCCTGGACGCAACATTATTAGAGGTCACTAATGAAAGATCCATAGCCTGAGTTATTTTTTTTCTTCTTCTTTACCCTTCATCATCTTTCTTTCTTGCGATTCCAATGACTTACCAATTTAAAGGCTTGTCTTCACCAGATGTTGTGCCTTAAGGAGTGTACTTTTTGTTAATTCCAAATGCAAGGGCACTTTAGATTAATTTTAAATTTCATATCCCAGAATTAGTTACGCATTGTGTGATTTTTTTTTTTTAAATATTGTGATTTTCTTTTGTGTACACATATGATTACATTTACTCTTATTTATAATCATGAAGGTGCCTGTATTTTAACAGTTGTAGTCGGCAATAAAGGATAAACACACTAAACAAGCACAGATGTAGCAGATCATTTTTACAAAAATTCACAAATAGGAGCAAGTCTTAATACCCTTTTTCATCTTAAGAAAGGCAGTGAAGTCAAATTTTGACACATATGAAGACCGAGGCAGGGACAATATTCAGTCACGCGCCAACAGCAGTGTCAACTAATTATCTTGGCAGCCATTCCCAGTACACCTCAACATGAAACTGAGTGCAGCTGGATGTTTGAATTGGAGTTAGATGTTAGTGATCAGCTTCACTCATTCTTAGAGCTGATGCTTTGTTCAGACGCTGTCCTCATAGCCCAAATGGGTCAGGGCTGGATCCTCAGGCTCCACTGAGGAGTACTTGTGCGTTGATGTGCTGTGGTTCACTCAGTATGTCAATGCTTATTGGTCACATTTCTTCTTGCATTATCTACAGGGACACGGCTCCAAAGAAAATCATACAATATTTGGAAAAGGCCCAGAATGATCAAAAGGTCATTCCTTTTAAATGTGAAACTGAGTGATAATAAGTATGTAAACATCTTTATTAACAGTATTTCATGAAGTGCTGTGTCTTGTTAGAGTTAGTTTTGATGACTTAATGGCATTACGTGTAAAATAATTTTGTCAAATGTCATCTGTTTCTGTGGTATTTGAACAAAAATGTGAGTCGATTTTAAATTAATGGTCATTAGGTTTTATCATTAAAAAAAGATCACCTAAGTTACAATGGGGATTTCAAGAACGGATCAGCTTTGTAATGCGGGAGAATCCTGTATATTACATTATTCTTTTCCTTCAGTGTTATTTATTTTATCCTTATGTATGGCAAAATGCAGACCTTTGACCCTGTGCTGGACTATGAAAATGTGAACATTCATCGTATTACACAAAGTAAAATTTCTGTTTTCAAATGTGTGTTCTTTGTCCAACTGTCTGACTGATGGAGAGCTTGTGCTGATAACACGTTGCTGTACCCACCACATGATGAACCACCGGGATTGGGACTCGAGTGCAGCTGATTTGATCAATAGCTAAAAAAAAAAGTGAAAAGAATCTTTCAGGTGAGTAAATCTAATCAGCACTCTGATGATTGTAATGTCCTTGTTCTATTCTCCTAATTCAACTTTTAATTTGTTATCTTTTGTTTACTGTCTAATCAGGGTTGCACAATTTCAGAAATGCATTGAACAAATGTGCTGATATTGTGTCCCACTTGTCTCTTCTACTGCCTTGGAAAGCTTAGATTCCATATACTGTTATTTCATTATTAAGTGTTTGTCTATTTATTGCGTTTTCATTTGTTTTTTGTCCATTTCAATAGGTGGTGTTTCTGAAAGAATGGATACAAGCAGGAATTTGCTCCAGGTAGGAATACACTTTATGTAGGCGTTCTTAAAATTTCATCAGGAATATAACCTTTTTTAATATTCTAGTTTGATCCAACCTTCTCCCCATTTTCTCATTGGTTATTTGTATCTGATAGTCTTGGTAGGTTGGCATAGTAGTACACTGATCACATGACTGAGGTGGTTACAACATACATTGCAAAATGTACTCATGATGTCACCCATTACAAAAATATCAATGTTCGTGCTAAACAGAAGCCATGGCTGACAGGAGAGGTCCACAGGCTTCTGAGGGTTTGTGATGCAGCCTCTAGGGCCAATGACACTGCAGGAGTAGCAACAGCTAGAGTCAACCTGTCCAGTGGCATCAAGGAAGCAAAAAAGCAGTGCAGCAAGAAAATATCTAGACACTTTAGCAACACTAGAGATGCACAGTCTCTTTGGTGTGGCATCCAAACCCTCACTAACTACAAACCTCCACCACAGACTTGTGAAGGTGACATCACACTGCTCAACTGCCTAAATTACTTTTTTGGCCGGTTTGAGACACAAAAGAGCACACCGGCATAGAAAACCATTCCCCCCCTCCGGGTGAACAGGCCATACGTCTGGCCCCAGCCAGCGTGAAGAGAACCCTTTCTAGGATCAACCCACAAAAGGCAGCTGGACCAGACAACATACCTGGTTGTACTTTGAAGGATTGTGCTGAGGAGCTCAAGGATGGCCATGCTGACATCTTTAACATCTCCCTGGACCAAGCTGTTGTTCCTACATGTTTTAAAAGGACTATTAGGAAGCTAATCAAAGACTTTGTTAAATGGTGCGACTCAAACCACTTACACCTGAACACCAGCAAGACCAAGGAACTGATGGTGGATTTTAGGAGGCCCAGGCCCCTCATGGACCCCGTGATCATCAGAGGAGACTGTGTGCAGAGGATACAGACCTATAAATACCTGGGAGTACAGCTGGATGATAAATTGGACTGGACTGCCAATGCATACTGCTGACTATATTTCCTTAGAAGGTTGGCGTCCTACAACATCTGCAATAAGATACTGCAGATATTCTACCAGGTGGTTGTGGCGAGTGCCCCCTTTTACACAGTGGTGTCTTGGGGAGGCAGCATAAAGAAGAAGTCACAACCATAACTCCTGTCCCTAAAAAGCCCCTCCCGTCTAGCTATAATGACTATCGGCCCGTAGCACTAACTTCCATCATCATTAAATGTTTTGATGGGATGGTTATGCAGAGCATTAAGTCCATTCTTCCCCCCTCCCATGACTCGTTTGCATACAGGTCAAACAGGTCCATAGACGATGCTATTTCTGCTGCTCTCCATCCAACCCTCACCCACCTGGACTCAAAGAACTCCTATGTGCGAATGTTGTTCTTATATTTTAGTTCAGCATTCCCCACAATCATTCTCCAGCAGCTAATACAAAAACTCAGCCACTTGGGACTCAAGACCTCTCTCTGCAACTGGGTGTTGGACTCTCTTACAGGGAGGCCACAAAATGTGCGAGTCGGCAATAACGCCTCTAACACATGGGTGTGTGCTCAGCCCATTGCTCTTTACTCTGCAGACCCACGACTGTGTACCAATTTACAGTTCCAATCACATTGTCAAGTTTGCGAACGATACAACCGTGGTTGGCTTCATCACCAATAATGACGAAGCCAACTATAGAAACACGGTGAGCCAGTTGGTCCAGTGATGTAAAGACAACAATCTCTTTCTGAATGTAGGTAAGACCAAAGAGATTGTGGTCGATTTCAGGAGAGGTCATCCACAGCACCCCCCACTGACCATCGATGGTGTAGCTGTGGAAAGGGTGAGTGGCACCCAGTTCCTGGGGACGTACATCTCCGAGGACCTCTCCTGGTCAGATAACACCACATCACTGGCCAAGAAAGCCTCTACTTCCTACGTAAACTGAAGAGAGCACAAGTTCATCCCCCATCATGTGCTCTTTCTACCAGGGCACAATCGAGGGCATCCTCACTAGCTGCATCCCAGTATGGTATAGAGGCTGCAGTGCCTCCTGTAGGAAGTCCATGCAACTCATAGTGGATGCAGCCAGTAAGATCATTGGTGCCCCACTGCCCTCCCACAAGGACATTTTCCACACCCGCCTCACCCGTAGAGCCATTAGCATCGCTGGGGACTCTTTCCATCCCTTACATTCCCTGTTTAGCCTCCTCCCCTCAGGGAAAAGGTACCAGAGCCTCCGGGCCCGCTCCACAAGACTGTCAAACAGCTTTATCCACCAAGCTGTCAGGATGTTGAACTCTGTCCGCTATCTTCCCCCCTTGCCCCCTGCCCCTGGACCATAACAAGAGTCATTATCTACCAAGTACCCTACTTCAGGTGGTATTATATAAAGACTCAATATTACATCTGCTGCTAACTGTCTGTCTTTTTGTACATCACATAAGCTACTTTGTAATGCACCTTCTCATTTTTTACTGTAATTGGCTTTTGCACTACTGAATATTGCACATTGTACTTAGGTTTACTTTACAAGTTCTAATTTTATTTATCTTATATGTTACACTGTACTTATATACTTCTTATATTGTATATTTTATTGTACTACAAAGATGAGAGAGAAACAGTATTTTGATTCTTCTGTATGTTCTATAGATACAGTGAATTGACAATAAAAGGCTATTTGATTTGATTTGAATCCCATTAAATTGCACTTTATCTCCATATCTGAGGAGGTTAGGCATCCAGGTATTGTGATTTTCCTCTGCCATACCCAAACACGTGCATGTTAGTTTGATCAAACAAGAATGTGAGCAGCATCAGTAATCATAGGAATGGTCTGGTGCCTCATCTAGGGTTGGGTCCCGCTTTGTAGCCAGGGATACTGGGGTAGACTAGAGGACCCTGCAAGCTCTGAATTAGATTAAGTTAGTTTAAAAATGTTATATAAGGGTCTTAATGAAGGTTTCCATATATCCGGAGTACACGTTTACTTTGTTAGTAATGTATCGATGCTCATGTGCAGCATCTGGTACCATATACTATGCATAGAATCTCTTACTCAGTACACTGATCTTGCATTTTCTCTGAGGAGATGTTTTTTTCCAAAGGTTGATTGTATTTGTGAATATATGAATACAGTGTGCTATATATCGTCCATTACTTGCTGGGTATACAAGGTAGAATCCAGTCACTTTGAGGGCACGCAAGTTTATACTCACTTGCCTGATTTAAAGTTTCCAGTCACGGTTAAAAGCTTGTTTTTTAGGGAGTCACAGGAAACCAGAGTAAATGTGGAGAAAGCCAATGCAGAAAAATGGAAACTCCATACTGAGCGTGCCAGGGCCATTATTTGAACCTGGAACTGCGATTGTGTCATTGACTGTTATAACCAACTGTGGACTCTCCAGAGGTTTATTTTCTCCAGGGATGCTGCCAACTGGAGTTTTTCTTTTTCTTCCCTTTCATTGTCAACTGGCCATAATTCAGCAATTAATTAATGGTTTGGTTTCTTTTATTTGAATTACTTTCAAACTACTGATTTTTCTTGCCTGCTTAAACAATGTCTTTATGTGTATGCATAATGTAATTAGTCATTTTTAAAGTGTATGTGCATTTCACCTGAGCACTTGTCACAGAGCTATGCGCCTGCACTCAGTAAAGTGTGTTATACAAAAATAAACCGAATTGAAATGAATTGTGGCAGTGTGACAACAGAGGTGACCACTGCTCTGCTGGAGCGCTGCGGTGTGTTTGTTACCTTGCTGAGTAATCTTATCAACATGTCTGTTTACATTTCCCTGAAAGCTTATTAAGTACTTTTTAGGAGATGGTTAAGAGGGTGACTGCATTGAAACTCAGAGTCACTGCAGCACATAATGAAGTGCTTTTGATGTTTCGTGCAACTAAATGTGATTTATGTCAACTGAAGCATATTGGAAACTATTATTTCAAGGCTAATGTTTCAGAGGAAAAATTCAACTGGAGGATAGTTTTACTGACCTGTGTGAAATTAGCCCAAACAAGTAATGGAGGCCAGTTTAAGTGATCAGATAAAATCGTGTTAGTTGTTTTTTTTTTTTATTTATTAAATACACAAAATTCAAGCAGGCTATCACTATGTATCAATTCCAAAAAGTGTATGTTTATTTTCTTTTACTGCACTAAATTCTTGTTTTAATTCCTGTTAAAGGACTAACAATACATCAAAACAGATAGTCCAGGTATTTCACTCAGGATGAATGACATGATATGTTTTCTTGATATAAGTGAGTTTGGATTGTCAAAAAGTAACAGTTTTCTATTTTTAAAAGGCTGTCAGAAGTAAGGTAGGTGCCAAAATCCAGCTTTGTTTTATCTATGTGGCTCCATCACACTGCATATAATATTTTATATCAGAAGAGCTACTCAATTACAGGCAGCTAACCTGCAGAAGTCCTGCATTTGGGTGGTGGGGGTGAAGAGTACTTTGGGTGACAAGGTGTTGTAATGGAATGATATATTTGAGTTTGCAGTTTACTCATTATCCCATGCTCTATGTACACTATCTGCATTTATTTGTAACGGAAACAACAATGGTTTTTACTAGGGAATGTGTAGTCAGAATCACATTGTAACTACTGCAGTGATCTGTTGTACTGGGCCAGTGTTGGAGCAGCCAGTGATCCAACATGTGGTGAGGAATCCAGAGAGTAACCCAGCAAGTAAAACTCCGTTTGAAGTTCATTATGTTGAGGTATGTAGTTTAATTCAGTTGAACAGGTTCACAGCAGAATGACACAAGTCAATGTAAATAGATCCTTCTGTGACAGACTATGCTTCATGATTGTAACTGAGGAGGTGCATCTGGAAAATGACTGCTTGTGAATTTCTGTAAGGGAACGCTTTGCTCCAGCCATTAATTTGGGCTGAAGAAAACAAAATAGAGCCACCAACTGGGTTTTTAACTCAACAACTGCTACAGATTGTGGCACCAAGGAGTATCAGAGGACATTGTGATGTCTTGAATTAATATTCTGTTATAAAATAGTTTTTTTTATTTCTCTAAGAAATGATCAAGTCTATGGATACGATATTTGCAAGTATATATGTGCAGTCTATTTTTTATATACATAATACATTGTGTTATCTGTTTTTGATAGCTATTAACTCTTAGAAATGTTCACAGTGGTAAGATAAGATAAGAAAACCTGCTGCCTCCCTTCAAGTTCTTGTGTTAGTTCTCATCCTGGTCTAGCTGTGCAAGTCAGACATGTCTAGTTTTACAATCCCAAGCAAGTAGGCCTTTAATTAGATGCTAGAAAACAAACATGTCTTAGAATAGACTGTACAAAGTTCAAGGAAAAGGTGCAAATCCTTAATTGAATTATGAGAACATTTTATGAGTTTGTGTCTCTTGTCTCTGTCACAATTGATATCTGCAAAAGTCCTGTTGTGTGGAAAGAACAGGAAAATTCATTGCACCTTCTTGGACTGAAATTAGAGAAGATCTACACTAAGGATATACTCACACTGGCAATTTGTTCTGTGCCTGGGCACGTTTGTCCACATGTAACCCCGCAAAGTCTAGTTCATTTGACTAGTGTGATCACTCTAAGTCAGGCCAACTGTACCCTGCCCTGGCCTGCTTGAAAGAGGTGGGCCTGAGCACAGTTCAGGAGCATTCAGGAACAGTGTGATCGCTAAACGATGCGACAAGTCAATGCAGTTCTCATTTAATTCAATATCTTTTGAGTTATAACTCAACTCACTTTACACATGAACGTTGGCAAGAAAAGCTGCAAATTCCTTCCTTTAACATCATTTGTCATCATAAAAGTCTTCTTGTATGTACAGCATGATTAACAGCAAAACACTGTGCTGCACACAGAATAAATCTGTAAGAGGGTAGAGCGTTATCCTGCCCTATGTGACTCCAAAAC
>NW_024379090.1:0-53512 GCF_016835505.1 Polypterus senegalus
GTCTTAACTTCTATGTTGTGAAACCACTTGAAACACATCTGTGACATAGTTTTTACAGAAATGAACTGTTTTGAACAGTTTCCTGGTGGAAAACAAGGCGTCACACATGTGTACACAAAGTGATTTTCAGGCCCTGAAACGCTATGGTGAAATAAGGTTACCTTCAACTCTAACGCTGTGTAAAGTCAAAATACTCTGGTAAAAGCAGTTCTAAATGATGAAATCCCCAGTACCCTTATGGTTAAGAACTGTTTGGATGGTTTCCCAACTGTTTTTCAAAGTGCATTCAACATCTCAAACTCACTTTTGAAATTCCTATTGAGTTGCATTGGGCAAAACTGAAGTTGAGTTAAATTTAATGAGTCTTAACTTCTATGTTGTGAAACCACTTGAAACACATCTGCGACATAGTTTTTACAGAAATGAACTGTTTTGAACAGTTTCCTGGTGGAAAACAAGCGTCACACATGTGTACACAAAGTGAATTTCAGGCCCTGAAACGCTGCTATGGTGAAATAAGGTTACCTTCAACTCTAACGCTGTGTAAAGTCAAAATACTCTGGTAAAAGCAGTTCTAAATGATGAAATCCCCAGTACCCTTATGGTTAAGAACTGTTTGGATGGTTTCCCAACTGTTTTTCAAAGTGCACTTCAACATCTCAAACTCACTTTTGAAATCCCATTGAGTTGCATTGGGCAAAACTGAAGTTGAGTTAAATTTAATGAGTCTTAACTTCTATGTTGTGAAACCACTTGAAACACATCTGTGACATAGTTTTTACAGAAATGAACTGTTTTGAACAGTTTCCTGGTGGAAAACAAGGCGTCACACATGTGTACACAAAGTGAATTTCAGGCCCTGAAACGCTATGGTGAAATAAGGTTACCTTCAACTCTAACGCTGTGTAAAGTCAAAATACTCTGGTAAAAGCAGTTCTAAATGATGAAATCCCCAGTACCCTTATGGTTAAGAACTGTTTGAATGGTTTCCCAACTGTTTTTCAAAGTGCATTCAACATCTCAAACTCACTTTTGAAATTCCTATTGAGTTGCATTGGGCAAAACTGAAGTTGAGTTAAATTTAATGAGTCTTAACTTCTATGTTGTGAAACCACTTGAAACACATCTGCGACATAGTTTTTACAGAAATGAACTGTTTTGAACAGTTTCCTGGTGGAAAACAAGGCGTCACACATGTGTACACAAAGTGAATTTCAGGCCCTGAAACGCTTATGGTGAAATAAGGTTACTTTCAACTCTAACGCTGTGTAAAGTCAAAATACTCTGGTAAAAGCAGTTCTAAATGATGAAATCCCCAGTACCCTTATGGTTAAGAACTGTTTGGATGGTTTCCCAACTGTTTTTCAAAGTGCATTTAACATCTCAAACTCACTTTTGAAATCCTATTGAGTTGCATTGGGCAAAACTGAAGTTGAGTTAAATTTAATGAGTCTTAACTTCTATGTTGTGAAACCACTTGAAACACATCTGACATAGTTTTTTACAGAAATGAACTGTTTTGAACAGTTTCCTGGTGGAAAACAAGGCGTCACACATGTGTACACAAAGTGAATTTCAGGCCCTGAAACGCTGCTATGGTGAAATAAGGTTACCTTCAACTCTAACGCTGTGTAAAGTCAAAATACTCTGGTAAAAGCAGTTCTAAATGATGAAATCCCCAGTACCCTTATGGTTAAGAACTGTTTGGATGGTTTCCCCACTGTTTTTCAAAGTGCATTTCAACATCTCAAACTCACTTTTGAAATTCCTATTGAGTTGCATTGGGCAAAACTGAAGTTGAGTTAAATTTAATGAGTCTTAACTTCTATGTTGTGAAACCACTTGAAACACATCTGACATAGTTTTTACAGAAATGAACTGTTTTGAACAGTTTCCTGGTGGAAAACAAGGCGTCACACATGTGTACACAAAGTGAATTTCAGGCCCTGAAACGCGTTATGGTGAAATAAGGTTACCTTCAACTCTAACGCTGTGTAAAGTCAAAATACTCTGGTAAAAGCAGTTCTAAATGATGAAATCCCCAGTACCCTTATGGTTAAGAACTGTTTGGATGGTTTCCCAACTGTTTTTCAAAGTGCACTTCAACATCTCAAACTCACCTTTTGAAATTCCTATTGAGTTGCATTGGGCAAAAACTGAAGTTGAGTTAAAATTAATGAGTCTTAACTTCTATGTTGTGAAACCACTTAAAACACATCTGTGACATAGTTTTTTACAGAAATGAACTGTTTTGAACAGTTTCCTGGTGGAAAACAAGGCGTCACACATGTGTACACAAAGTGATTTTCAGGCCCTGAAACGCGCTATGGTGAAATAAGGTTACCTTCAACTCTAACGCTGTGTAAAGTCAAAATACTCTGGTAAAAGCAGTTCTAAATGATGAAATCCCCAGTACCCTTATGGTTAAGAACTGTTTGGATGGTTTCCCAACTGTTTTTCAAAGTGCAATTCAACATCTCAAACTCACCTTTTGAAATTCCTATTGAGTTGCATTGGGCAAAACTGAAGTTGAGTTAAATTTAATGAGTCTTAACTTCTATGTTGTGAAACCACTTAAAACACATCTGCGACATAGTTTTTTACAGAAATGAACTGTTTTGAACAGTTTCCTGGTGGAAAACAAGGCGTCACACATGTGTACACAAAGTGAATTTCAGGCCCTGAAACGCGTATGGTGAAATAAGGTTACCTTCAACTCTAACGCTGTGTAAAGTCAAAATACTCTGGTAAAAGCAGTTCTAAATGATGAAATCCCCAGTACCCTTATGGTTAAGAACTGTTTGGATGGTTTCCCAACTGTTTTTCAAAGTGCACTTCAACATCTCAAACTCACCTTTTGAAATTCCTATTGACTTGCATTGGGCAAGAACTGAAGTTGAGTTAAATTTAATGAGTCTTAACTTCTATGTTGTGAAACCACTTGAAACACATCTGTGACATAGTTTTTACAGAAATGAACTGTTTTGAACAGTTTCCTGGTGGAAAACAAGGCGTCACACATGTGTACACAAAGTGAATTTCAGGCCCTGAAACGCTATGGTGAAATAAGGTTACCTTCAACTCTAACGCTGTGTAAAGTCAAAATACTCTGGTAAAAGCAGTTCTAAATGATGAAATCCCCAGTACCCTTATGGTTAAGAACTGTTTGGATGGTTTCCCAACTGTTTTTCAAAGTGCAATTCAACATCTCAAACTCACTTTTGAAATTCCTATTGAGTTGCATTGGGCAAAACTGAAGTTGAGTTAAATTTAATGAGTCTTAACTTCTATGTTGTGAAACCACTTGAAACACATCTGCACATAGTTTTTACAGAAATGAACTGTTTTGAACAGTTTCCTGGTGGAAAACAAGGCGTCACACATGTGTACACAAAGTGAATTTCAGGCCCTGAAACGCTTATGGTGAAATAAGGTTACCTTCAACTCTAACGCTGTGTAAAGTCAAAATACTCTGGTAAAAGCAGTTCTAAATGATGAAATCCCCAGTACCCTTATGGTTAAGAACTGTTTGGATGGTTTCCCAACTGTTTTTCAAAGTGCATTCAACATCTCAAACTCACTTTTGAAATTCCTATTGAGTTGCATTGGGCAAAACTGAAGTTGAGTTAAATTTAATGAGTCTTAACTTCTATGTTGTGAAACCACTTGAAACACATCTGTGACATAGTTATTTACAGAAAGGAACTGTTTTGAACAGTTTCCTGGTGGAAAACAAGGCGTCACACATGTGTACACAAAGTGAATTTCAGGCCCTGAAACGCTGTATGGTGAAATAAGGTTACCTTCAACTCTAACGCTGTGTAAAGTCAAAATACTCTGGTAAAAGCAGTTCTAAATGATGAAATCCCCAGTACCCTTATGGTTAAGAACTGTTTGGATGGTTTCCCAACTGTTTTTCAAAGTGCATTCAACATCTCAAACTCACTTTTGAAATTCCTATTGAGTTGCATTGGGCAAAACTGAAGTTGAGTTAAATTTAATGAGTCTTAACTTCTATGTTGTGAAACCACTTGAAACACATCTGTGACATAGTTTTTTACAGAAACGAACTGTTTTGAACAGTTTCCTGGTGGAAAACAAGGCGTCACACATGTGTACACAAAGTGAATTTCAGGCCCTGAAACGCTGCTATGTTGAAATAAGGTTACCTTCAACTCTAACGCTGTGTAAAGTCAAAATACTCTGGTAAAAGCAGTTCTAAATGATGAAATCCCCAGTACCCTTATGGTTAAGAACTGTTTGGATGGTTTCCCAACTGTTTTTCAAAGTGCAATTCAACATCTCAAACTCACCTTTTGAAATCCTATTGAGTTGCATTGGCAAAACTGAAGTTGAGTTAAACTTAATGAGTCTTAACTTCTATGTTGTGAAACCACTTGAAACACATCTGTGACATAGTTTTTACAGAAATGAACTGTTTTGAACAGTTTCCTGGTGGAAAACAAGGCGTCACACATGTGTACACAAAGTGAATTTCAGGCCCTGAAACGCTGCTATGGTGAAATAAGGTTACCTTCAACTCTAACGCTGTGTAAAGTCAAAATACTCTGGTAAAAGCAGTTCTAAATGATGAAATCCCCAGTACCCTTATGGTTAAGAACTGTTTGGATGGTTTCCCAACTGTTTTTCAAAGCATTCAACATCTCAAACTCACTTTTGAAATTCCTATTGATGCATTGGGCAAAACTGAAGTTGAGTTAAATTTAATGAGTCTTAAAACTATGTTGTGAAACCACTTGAAACACATAGTTTTTACAGAAATGAACTGTTTTGAAAGTTTCCTGGTGGAAAACAAGGCGTCACACATGTGTACACATTTCAGGCCCTGAAACGCTGTATGGTGAAATAAGGTTACCTTCAACTGTAAAGTCAAAATACTCTGGTAAAAGCAGTTCTAAATGATGAAATCCCCAGTACCCTTATGGTTAAGAACTGTTTGATGGTTTCCCAACTGTTTTTCAAAGTGCATTCAACATTGAAACTCACATTTGAAACATTGAGTTTGGGCAAAAACTGAAGTTGAGTTAAAAATGAGTCTTAACTTCTATGTTGTGAAACCACTTGAAACACTGACATAGTTTTTACAGAAATGAACTGTTTTGAACAGTTTCCTGGTGGAAAACAAGGCGTCACACATGTGTACACAAAGTGAATTTCAGGCCCTGAAACGCGCTATGGTGAAATAAGGTTACCTTCAACTCTAACGCTGTGTAAAGTCAAAATACTCTGGTAAAAGCAGTTCTAAATGATGAAATCCCCAGTACCCTTATGGTTAAGAACTGTTTGGATGGTTTCCCAACTGTTTTTCAAAGTGCAATTCAACATCTCAAACTCACTTTTGAAATTCCTATTGAGTTGCATTGGGCAAAACTGAAGTTGAGTTAAATTTAATGAGTCTTAACTTCTATGTTGTGAAACCACTTGAAACACATCTGTGACATAGTTTTTACAGAAATGAACTGTTTTGAACAGTTTCCTGGTGGAAAACAAGGCGTCACACATGTGTACACAAAGTGAATTTCAGGCCCTGAAACGCTATGGTGAAATAAGGTTACCTTCAACTCTAACGCTGTGTAAAGTCAAAATACTCTGGTAAAAGCAGTTCTAAATGATGAAATCCCCAGTACCCTTATGGTTAAGAACTGTTTGGATGGTTTCCCAACTGTTTTTCAAAGTGCATTCAACATCTCAAACTCACCTTTGAAATTCCTATTGAGTTGCATTGGCAAAACTGAAGTTGAGTTAAATTTAATGAGTCTTAACTTCTATGTTGTGAAACCACTTGAAACACATCTGTGACATAGTTTTTTACAGAAATGAACTGTTTTGAACAGTTTCCTGGTGGAAAACAAGGCGTCACACATGTGTACACAAAGTGATTTTCAGGCCCTGAAACGCTTATGGTGAAATAAGGTTACCTTCAACTCTAACGCTGTGGAAAGTCAAAATACTCTGGTAAAAGCAGTTCTAAATGATGAAATCCCCAGTACCCTTATGGTTAAGAACTGTTTGGATGGTTTCCCAACTGTTTTTCAAAGTGCATTCAACATCTCAAACTCACTTTTGAAATTCCTATTGAGTTGCATTGGGCAAAACTGAAGTTGAGTTAAATTTAATGAGTCTTAACTTCTATGTTGTGAAACCACTTGAAACACATCTGTGACATAGTTTTTACAGAAATGAACTGTTTTGAACAGTTTCCTGGTGGAAAACAAGGCGTCACACATGTGTACACAAAGTGAATTTCAGGCCCTGAAACGCTGCTATGGTGAAATAAGGTTACCTTCAACTCTAACGCTGTGTAAAGTCAAAATACTCTGGTAAAAGCAGTTCTAAATGATGAAATCCCCAGTACCCTTATGGTTAAGAACTGTTTGGATGGTTTCCCCACTGTTTTTCAAAGTGCAATTCAACATCTCAAACTCACCTTTTGAAATTCCTATTGAGTTGCATTGGGCAAAACTGAAGTTGAGTTAAATTTAATGAGTCTTAACTTCTATGTTGTGAAACCACTTGAAACACATCTGCGACATAGTTTTTTACAGAAATGAACTGTTTTGAACAGTTTCCTGGTGGAAAACAAGGCGTCACACATGTGTACACAAAGTGAATTTCAGGCCCTGAAACGCGCTATGGTGAAATAAGGTTACCTTCAACTCTAACGCTGTGTAAAGTCAAAATACTCTGGTAAAAGCAGTTCTAAATGATGAAATCCCCAGTACCCTTATGGTTAAGAACTGTTTGGATGGTTTCCCAACTGTTTTTCAAAGTGCACTTCAACATCTTAAACTCACCTTTTGAAATCCCATTAACTTGCAATGGACAAAACTGAAGTTGAGTGAAACTCAATGAGTCTTAACTTCTATGTTGTGAAACCACTTGAAACACATCTGTGACATAGTTTTTACAGAAATGAACTGTTTTGAACAGTTTCCTGGTGGAAAACAAGGCGTCACACATGTGTACACAAAGTGATTTTCAGGCCCTGAAACGCTGCTATGGTGAAATAAGGTTACCTTCAACTCTAACGCTGTGGAAAGTCAAAATACTCTGGTAAAAGCAGTTCTAAATGATGAAATCCCCAGTACCCTTATGGTTAAGAACTGTTTGGATGGTTTCCCACTGTTTTTCAAAGTGCAATTCAACATTTCAAACTCAACGTTTGAAATTCCTATTGAGTTGCATTGGCAAAAACTGAAGTTGAGTTAAATTTAATGAGTCTTAACTTCTATGTTGTGAAACCACTTGAAACACATCTGCGACATAGTTTTTTACAGAAATGAACTGTTTTGAACAGTTTCCTGGTGGAAAACAAGGCGTCACACATGTGTACACAAAGTGAATTTCAGGCCCTGAAACGCTTATGGTGAAATAAGGTTACCTTCAACTCTAACGCTGTGTAAAGTCAAAATACTCTGGTAAAAGCAGTTCTAAATGATGAAATCCCCAGTACCCTTATGGTTAAGAACTGTTTGGATGGTTTCCCAACTGTTTTTCAAAGTGCACTTCAACATCTTAAACTCACCTTTTGAAATCCCCATTAACTTGCAATGGACAAAACTGAAGTTGAGTGAAACTTAATGAGTCTTAACTTCTATGTTGTGAAACCACTTGAAACACATCTGTGACATAGTTTTTACAGAAATGAACTGTTTTGAACAGTTTCCTGGTGGAAAACAAGCCGTCACACATGTGTACACAAAGTGATTTTCAGCCCTGAAACGCTGCTATGGTGAAATAAGGTTACCTTCAACTCTAACTCTGTGGAAAGTCAAAATACTCTGGTAAAAGCAGTTCTAAATGATGAAATCCCCAGTACCCTTATGGTTAAGAACTGTTTGGATGGTTTCCCAACTGTTTTTCAAAGTGCAATTCAACATCTCAAACTCACTTTTGAAATTCCTATTGAGTTGCATTGGGCAAAAACTGAAGTTGAGTTAAATTTAATGAGTCTTAACTTCTATGTTGTGAAACCACTTGAAACACATCTGCACATAGTTTTTACAGAAATGAACTGTTTTGAACAGTTTCCTGGTGGAAAACAAGGCGTCACACATGTGTACACAAAGAGAATTTCAGGCCCTGAAACGCGTTATGGTGAAATAAGGTTACCTTCAACTCTAACGCTGTGTAAAGTCAAAATACTCTGGTAAAAGCAGTTCTAAATGATGAAATCCCCAGTACCCTTATGGTTAAGAACTGTTTGGATGGTTTCCTCAACTGTTTTTCAAAGTGCATTTCAACATCTCAAACTCACTTTTGAAATTCCTATTGAGTTGCATTGGGCAAAACTGAAGTTGAGTTAAATTTAATGAGTCTTAACTTCTATGTTGTGAAACCACTTGAAAAACATCTGTGACATAGTTTTTACAGAAATGAACTGTTTTGAACAGTTTCCTGGTGGAAAACAAGGCGTCACACATGTGTACACAAAGTGATTTTCAGGCCCTGAAACGCGATATGGTGAAATAAGGTTACCTTCAACTCTAACGCTGTGGAAAGTCAAAATACTCTGGTAAAAGCAGTTCTAAATGATGAAATCCCCAGTACCCTTATGGTTAAGAACTGTTTGGATGGTTTCCCAACTGTTTTTCAAAGTGCAATTCAACATCTCAAACTCACTTTTGAAATTCCTATTGAGTTGCATTGGGCAAAACTGAAGTTGAGTTAAATTTAATGAGTCTTAACTTCTATGTTGTGAAACCACTTGAAACACATCTGCGACATAGTTTTTTACAGAAATGAACTGTTTTGAACAGTTTCCTGGTGGAAAACAAGGCGTCACACATGTGTACACAAAGTGAATTTCAGGCCCTGAAACGCTTATGGTGAAATAAGGTTACCTTCAACTCTAACGCTGTGTAAAGTCAAAATACTCTGGTAAAAGCAGTTCTAAATGATGAAATCCCCAGTACCCTTATGGTTAAGAACTGTTTGGATGGTTTCCCAACTGTTTTTCAAAGTGCAATTCAACATCTCAAACTCACCTTTTGAAATTCCTATTGACTTGCATTGGCAAAACTGAAGTTGAGTTAAACTTAATGAGTCTTAACTTCTATGTTGTGAAACCACTTGAAACACATCTGACATAGTTTTTACAGAAATGAACTGTTTTGAACAGTTTCCTGGTGGAAAACAAGCGTCACACATGTGTACACAAAGTGATTTTCAGGCCCTGAAACGCGCTATGGTGAAATAAGGTTACCTTCAACTCTAACGCTGTGTAAAGTCAAAATACTCTGGTAAAAGCAGTTCTAAATGATGAAATCCCCAGTACCCTTATGGTTAAGAACTGTTTGATGGTTTCCCACTGTTTTTCAAAGTGCAATTCAACATCTCAAACTCACTTTTGAAATTCCTATTGAGTTGCATTGGGCAAAAACTGAAGTTGAGTTAAATTTAATGAGTCTTAACTTCTATGTTGTGAAACCACTTGAAACACATCTGCGACATAGTTTTTACAGAAATGAACTGTTTTGAACAGTTTCCTGGTGGAAAACAAGGCGTCACACATGTGTACACAAAGTGAATTTCAGGCCCTGAAACGCTTATGGTGAAATAAGGTTACCTTCAACTCTAACGCTGTGTAAAGTCAAAATACTCTGGTAAAAGCAGTTCTAAATGATGAAATCCCCAGTACCCTTATGGTTAAGAACTGTTTGGATGGTTTCCCAACTGTTTTTCAAAGTGCACTTCAACATCTTAAACTCAACTTTTGAAATCCCCATTAACTTGCAATGGACAAAACTGAAGTTGAGTGAAACTCAATGAGTCTTAACTTCTATGTTGTGAAACCACTTGAAACACATCTGTGACATAGTTTTTACAGAAATGAACTGTTTTGAACAGTTTCCTGGTGGACAACAAGGCGTCACACATCTGTACACAAAGTGATTTTCAGGCCCTGAAACGCGTTATGGTGAAATAAGGTTACCTTCAACTCTAACGCTGTGGAAAGTCAAAATACTCTGGTAAAAGCAGTTCTAAATGATGAAATCCCCAGTACCCTTATGGTTAAGAACTGTTTGGATGGTTTCCCCACTGTTTTTCAAAGTGCAATTCAACATCTCAAACTCACTTTTGAAATTCCTATTGAGTTGCATTGGGCAAAACTGAAGTTGAGTTAAATTTAATGAGTCTTAACTTCTATGTTGTGAAACCACTTGAAACACATCTGCGACATAGTTTTTACAGAAATGAACTGTTTTGAACAGTTTCCTGGTGGAAAACAAGGCGTCACACATGTGTACACAAAGTGAATTTCAGGCCCTGAAACGCGTATGGTGAAATAAGGTTACCTTCAACTCTAACGCTGTGTAAAGTCAAAATACTCTGGTAAAAGCAGTTCTAAATGATGAAATCCCCAGTACCCTTATGGTTAAGAACTGTTTGGATGGTTTCCCAACTGTTTTTCAAAGTGCACTTCAACATCTCAAACTCACTTTTTGAAATCCCCTTGACTTGCATTGGGCAAAACTGAAGTTGAGTGAAACTCAATGAGTCTTAACTTCTATGTTGTGAAATCCACTTGAAACACATCTGTGACATAGTTTTTTACAAAAATAAACTGTTTTGAACAGTTTCCTGGTGGAAAACAAGCGTCACACATGTGTACACAAAGTGATTTTCAGGCCCTGAAACGCTGCTATGGTGAAATAAGGTTACCTTCAACTCTAACGCTGTGGAAAGTCAAAGTACTCTGGTAAAAGCAGTTCTAAATGATGAAATCCCCAGTACCCTTATGGTTAAGAACTGTTTGGATGGTTTCCCAACTGTTTTTCAAAGTGCAATTCAACATCTCAAACTCACTTTTGAAATTCCTATTGAGTTGCATTGGGCAAAACTGAAGTTGAGTTAAATTTAATGAGTCTTAACTTCTATGTTGTGAAACCACTTGAAACACATCTGCACATAGTTTTTACAGAAATGAACTGTTTTGAACAGTTTCCTGGTGGAAAACAAGGCGTCACACATGTGTACACAAAGTGAATTTCAGGCCCTGAAACGCTATGGTGAAATAAGGTTACCTTCAACTCTAACGCTGTGTAAAGTCAAAATACTCTGGTAAAAGCAGTTCTAAATGATGAAATCCCCAGTACCCTTATGGTTAAGAACTGTTTGGATGGTTTCCCAACTGTTTTTCAAAGTGCACTTCAACATCTCAAACTCACCTTTGAAATCCCCATTAACTTGCATTGGACAAAACTGAAGTTGAGTGAAACTCAATGAGTCTTAACTTCTATGTTGTGAAACCACTTGAAACACATCTGTGACATAGTTTTTACAGAAATGAACTGTTTTGAACAGTTTCCTGGTGGAAAACAAGGCGTCACACATGTGTACACAAAGTGATTTTCAGGCCCTGAAACGCGTATATGGTGAAATAAGGTTACCTTCAACTCTAACGCTGTGGAAAGTCAAAATACTCTGGTAAAAGCAGTTCTAAATGATGAAATCCCCAGTACCCTTATGGTTAAGAACTGTTTGGATGGTTTCCCAACTGTTTTTCAAAGTGCATTCAACATCTCAAACTCACTTTTGAAATTCCTATTGAGTTGCATTGGGCAAAACTGAAGTTGAGTTAAATTTAATGAGTCTTAACTTCTATGTTGTGAAACCACTTGAAACACATCTGCGACATAGTTTTTACAGAAATGAACTGTTTTGAACAGTTTCCTGGTGGAAAACAAGGCGTCACACATGTGTACACAAAGTGAATTTCAGGCCCTGAAACGCTTATGGTGAAATAAGGTTACCTTCAACTCTAACGCTGTGTAAAGTCAAAATACTCTGGTAAAAGCAGTTCTAAATGATGAAATCCCCAGTACCCTTATGGTTAAGAACTGTTTGGATGGTTTCCCAACTGTTTTTCAAAGTGCAATTCAACATCTCAAACTCACCTTTTGAAATCCTATTGAGTTGCATTGGGCAAAACTGAAGTTGAGTTAAATTTAATGAGTCTTAACTTCTATGTTGTGAAACCACTTGAAACACATCTGTGACATAGTTTTTACAGAAATGAACTGTTTTGAACAGTTTCCTGGTGGAAAACAAGGCGTCACACATGTGTACACAAAGAGAATTTCAGGCCCTGAAACGCGTATGGTGAAATAAGGTTACCTTCAACTCTAACGCTGTGTAAAGTCAAAATACTCTGGTAAAAGCAGTTCTAAATGATGAAATCCCCAGTACCCTTATGGTTAAGAACTGTTTGGATGGTTTCCCAACTGTTTTTCAAAGTGCAATTCAACATCTCAAACTCACCTTTTGAAATTCCTATTGAGTTGCATTGGGCAAAACTGAAGTTGAGTTAAATTTAATGAGTCTTAACTTCTATGTTGTGAAACCACTTGAAACACATCTGTGACATAGTTTTTAACAGAAATGAACTGTTTTGAACAGTTTCCTGGTGGAAAACAAGGAGTCACACATGTGTACACAAAGTGAATTTCAGGCCCTGAAACGCTATGGTGAAATAAGGTTACCTTCAACTCTAACGCTGTAAAGTCAAAATACTCTGGTAAAAGCAGTTCTAAATGATGAAATCCCCAGTACCCTTATGGTTAAGAACTGTTTGGATGGTTTCCCAACTGTTTTTCAAAGTGCATTCAACATCTCAAACTCACCTTTTGAAATTCCTATTGAGTTGCATTGGGCAAAACTGAAGTTGAGTTAAATTTAATGAGTCTTAACTTCTATGTTGTGAAACCACTTGAAACACATCTGTAACATAGTTTTTACAGAATTGAACTGTTTTGAACAGTTTCCTGGTGGAAAACAAGGCGTCACACATGTGTACACAAAGTGATTTTCAGGCCCTGAAACGCGCTATGGTGAAATAAGGTTACCTTCAACTCTAACGCTGTGTAAAGTCAAAATACTCTGGTAAAAGCAGTTCTAAATGATGAAATCCCCAGTACCCTTATGGTTAAGAACTGTTTGGATGGTTTCCCAACTGTTTTTCAAAGTGCAATTCAACATCTCAAACTCACTTTTGAAATTCCTATTGAGTTGCATTGGCAAAAACTGAAGTTGAGTTAAATTTAATGAGTCTTAACTTCTATGTTGTGAAACCACTTGAAACACATCTGTGACATAGTTTTTACAGAAATGAACTGTTTTGAACAGTTTCCTGGTGGAAAACAAGGCATCACACATTGTGTACACAAAGTGAATTTCAGGCCCTGAAACGCTGCTATGGTGAAATAAGGTTACCTTCAACTCTAACGCTGTGTAAAGTCAAAATACTCTGGTAAAAGCAGTTCTAAATGATGAAATCCCCAGTACCCTTATGGTTAAGAACTGTTTGGATGGTTTCCCAACTGTTTTTCAAAGTGCACTTCAACATCTCAAACTCACCTTTTGAAATTCCTATTGACTTGCATTGGACAAAACTGAAGTTGAGTGAAACTCAATGAGTCTTAACTGCTATGTTGTGAAACCACTTGAAACAAATCTGTGACATAGTTTTTACAGAAATGAACTGTTTTGAACAGTTTCCTGGTGGAAAACAAGGCGTCACACATGTGTACACAAAGTGAATTTTCAGGCCCTGAAACGCTGCTATGGTGAAATAAGGTTACCTTCAACTCTAACGCTGTGTAAAGTCAAAATACTCTGGTAAAAGCAGTTCTAAATGATGAAATCCCCAGTACCCTTATGGTTAAGAACTGTTTGGATGGTTTCCCAACTGTTTTTCAAAGTGCACTTCAACATCTCAAACTCACTTTTGAAATTCCTATTGAGTTGCATTGGGCAAAACTGAAGTTGAGTTAAATTTAATGAGTCTTAACTTCTATGTTGTGAAACCACTTGAAACACATCTGCGACATAGTTTTTACAGAAATGAACTGTTTTGAACAGTTTCCTGGTGGAAAACAAGGCGTCACACATGTGTACACAAAGTGAATTTCAGGCCCTGAAACGCTGCTATGGTGAAATAAGGTTACCTTCAACTCTAACGCTGTGTAAAGTCAAAATACTCTGGTAAAAGCAGTTCTAAATGATGAAATCCCCAGTACCCTTATGGTTAAGAACTGTTTGGATGGTTTCCCAACTGTTTTTCAAAGTGCATTCAACATCTCAAACTCACTTTTGAAATCCTATTGAGTTGCATTGGGCAAAACTGAAGTTGAGTTAAATTTAATGAGTCTTAACTTCTATGTTGTGAAACCACTTGAAACACATCTGTGACATAGTTTTTACAGAAATGAACTGTTTTGAACAGTTTCCTGGTGGAAAACAAGGCGTCACACATGTGTACACAAAGTGAATTTCAGGCCCTGAAACGCTGCTATGGTGAAATAAGGTTACCTTCAACTCTAACGCTGTGTAAAGTCAAAATACTCTGGTAAAAGCAGTTCTAAATGATGAAATCCCCAGTACCCTTATGGTTAAGAACTGTTTGGATGGTTTCCCAACTGTTTTTCAAAGTGCAATTCAACATCTCAAACTCACTTTTGAAATTCCTATTGAGTTGCATTGGGCAAAAACTGAAGTTGAGTTAAATTTAATGAGTCTTAACTTCTATGTTGTGAAACCACTTGAAACACATCTGCGACATAGTTTTTACAGAAATGAACTGTTTTGAACAGTTTCCTGGTGGAAAACAAGGCGTCACACATGTGTACACAAAGTGAATTTCAGGCCCTGAAACGCGTATGGTGAAATAAGGTTACCTTCAACTCTAACGCTGTGTAAAGTCAAAATACTCTGGTAAAAGCAGTTCTAAATGATGAAATCCCCAGTACCCTTATGGTTAAGAACTGTTTGGATGGTTTCCCAACTGTTTTTCAAAGTGCATTCAACATCTCAAACTCACCTTTGAAATCCTATTGAGTTGCATTGGGCAAAAACTGAAGTTGAGTTAAATTTAATGAGTCTTAACTTCTATGTTGTGAAACCACTTGAAACACATCTGACATAGTTTTTACAGAAATGAACTGTTTTGAACAGTTTCCTGGTGGAAAACAAGGCGTCACACATGTGTACACAAAGTGAATTTTCAGGCCCTGAAACGCTTATGGTGAAATAAGGTTACCTTCAACTCTAACGCTGTGTAAAGTCAAAATACTCTGGTAAAAGCAGTTCTAAATGATGAAATCCCCAGTACCCTTATGGTTAAGAACTGTTTGGATGGTTTCCCAACTGTTTTTCAAAGTGCATTCAAAATCTCAAACTCACCTTTTGAAATTCCTATTGAGTTGCATTGGGCAAAACTGAAGTTGAGTTAAATTTAATGAGTCTTAACTTCTATGTTGTGAAACCACTTGAAACACATCTGTGACATAGTTTTTACAGAAATGAACTGTTTTGAACAGTTTCCTGGTGGAAAACAAGGCGTCACACATGTGTACACAAAGAGAATTTCAGGCCCTGAAACGCGATATGGTGAAATAAGGTTACCTTCAACTCTAACGCTGTGTAAAGTCAAAATACTCTGGTAAAAGCAGTTCTAAATGATGAAATCCCCAGTACCCTTATGGTTAAGAACTGTTTGGATGGTTTCCCAACTGTTTTTCAAAGTGCATTCAACATCTCAAACTCACTTTTGAAATCCTATTGAGTTGCATTGGGCAAAACTGAAGTTGAGTTAAATTTAATGAGTCTTAACTTCTATGTTGTGAAACCACTTGAAACACATCTGACATAGTTTTTACAGAAATGAACTGTTTTGAACAGTTTCCTGGTGGAAAACAAGGCGTCACACATGTGTACACAAAGTGAATTTCAGGCCCTGAAACGCTGCTATGGTGAAATAAGGTTACCTTCAACTCTAACGCTGTGTAAAGTCAAAATACTCTGGTAAAAGCAGTTCTAAATGATGAAATCCCCAGTACCCTTATGGTTAAGAACTGTTTGGATGGTTTCCCAACTGTTTTTCAAAGTGCAATTCAACATCTCAAACTCACCTTTGAAATCCTATTGAGTTGCATTGGGCAAAACTGAAGTTGAGTTAAACTTAATGAGTCTTAACTTCTATGTTGTGAAACCACTTGAAACACATCTGTGACATAGTTTTTACAGAAATGAACTGTTTTGAACAGTTTCCTGGTGGAAAACAAGGCGTCACACATGTGTACACAAAGTGATTTTCAGGCCCTGAAACGCGCTATGGTGAAATAAGGTTACCTTCAACTCTAACGCTGTGAAAGTCAAAATACTCTGGTAAAAGCAGTTCTAAATGATGAAATCCCCAGTACCCTTATGGTTAAGAACTGTTTGGATGGTTTCCCAACTGTTTTTCAAAGTGCATTCAACATCTCAAACTCACTTTTGAAATTCCTATTGAGTTGCATTGGGCAAAACTGAAGTTGAGTTAAATTTAATGAGTCTTAACTTCTATGTTGTGAAACCACTTGAAACACATCTGCACATAGTTTTTACAGAAATGAACTGTTTTGAACAGTTTCCTGGTGGAAAACAAGGCGTCACACATGTGTACACAAAGTGAATTTCAGGCCCTGAAACGTTTTTCAAAGTGCATTCAACATCTCAAACTCACTTTTATGGTGAAATAAGGTTACCTTCAACTCTAACGCTGTTGTGAAAGTCAAAATACTCTGGTAAAAGCAGTTCTAAATGATGAAATCCCCAGTACCCTTATGGTTAAGAACTGTTTGGATGGTTTCCCAACTGTTTTTCAAAGTGCAGTTCAACATCTCAAACTATGGTTAAGAACTGTTTGAAAGTGCATTCAACTATCAAACTTGCACTTTGAAAAACTGAAGTTGAGTTAAATTTAATGAGTCTTAACTTCTATGTTGTGAAACCACTTGAAACACATCTGTGACATAGTTTTTACAGAAATGAACTGTTTTGAACAGTTTCCTGGTGGAAAACAAGCGTCACACATGTGTACACAAAGTGAATTTCAGGCCCTGAAACGCTGTATGGTGAAATAAGGTTACCTTCAACTCTAACGCTGTGTAAAGTCAAAATACTCTGGTAAAAGCAGTTCTAAATGATGAAATCCCCAGTACCCTTATGGTTAAGAACTGTTTGGATGGTTTCCCAACTGTTTTTCAAAGTGCATTCAACATCTCAAACTCACTTTTGAAATTCCTATTGAGTTGCATTGGGCAAAACTGAAGTTGAGTTAAATTTAATGAGTCTTAACTTCTATGTTGTGAAACCACTTGAAACACATCTGTGACATAGTTTTTACAGAAATGAACTGTTTTGAACAGTTTCCTGGTGGAAAACAAGGCGTCACACATGTGTACACAAAGTGAATTTCAGGCCCTGAAACGCTGCTATGGTGAAATAAGGTTACCTTCAACTCTAACGCTGTGTAAAGTCAAAATACTCTGGTAAAAGCAGTTCTAAATGATGAAATCCCCAGTACCCTTATGGTTAAGAACTGTTTGGATGGTTTCCCAACTGTTTTTCAAAGTGCACTTCAACATCTCAAACTCACTTTTGAAATTCCTATTGAGTTGCATTGGGCAAAAACTGAAGTTGAGTTAAATTTAATGAGTCTTAACTTCTATGTTGTGAAACCACTTGAAACACATCTGTGACATAGTTTTTACAGAAATGAACTGTTTTGAACAGTTTCCTGGTGGAAAACAAGGCGTCACACATGTGTACACAAAGTGAATTTCAGGCCCTGAAACGCGCTATGGTGAAATAAGGTTACCTTCAACTCTAACGCTGTGTAAAGTCAAAATACTCTGGTAAAAGCAGTTCTAAATGATGAAATCCCCAGTACCCTTATGGTTAAGAACTGTTTGAATGGTTTCCCAACTGTTTTTCAAAGTGCATTCAACATCTCAAACTCACTTTTGAAATTCCTATTGAGTTGCATTGGGCAAAACTGAAGTTGAGTTAAATTTAATGAGTCTTAACTTCTATGTTGTGAAACCACTTGAAACACATCTGACATAGTTTTTACAGAAATGAACTGTTTTGAACAGTTTCCTGGTGGAAAACAAGGCGTCACACATGTGTACACAAAGTGAATTTCAGGCCCTGAAACGCTGTATGGTGAAATAAGGTTACCTTCAACTCTAACGCTGTGTAAAGTCAAAATACTCTGGTAAAAGCAGTTCTAAATGATGAAATCCCCAGTACCCTTATGGTTAAGAACTGTTTGGATGGTTTCCCAACTGTTTTTCAAAGTGCATTCAACATCTCAAACTCACTTTTGAAATCCTATTGAGTTGCATTGGGCAAAACTGAAGTTGAGTTAAATTTAATGAGTCTTAACTTCTATGTTGTGAAACCACTTGAAACACATCTGTGACATAGTTTTTACAGAAATGAACTGTTTTGAACAGTTTCCTGGTGGAAAACAAGGCGTCACACATGTGTACACAAAGTGAATTTCAGGCCCTGAAACGCTGTATGGTGAAATAAGGTTACCTTCAACTCTAACGCTGTGAAAGTCAAAATACTCTGGTAAAAGCAGTTCTAAATGATGAAATCCCCAGTACCCTTATGGTTAAGAACTGTTTGGATGGTTTCCCAACTGTTTTTCAAAGTGCATTCAACATCTCAAACTCACTTTTGAAATTCCTATTGAGTTGCATTGGGCAAAACTGAAGTTGAGTTAAATTTAATGAGTCTTAACTTCTATGTTGTGAAACCACTTGAAACACATCTGTGACATAGTTTTTACAGAAATGAACTGTTTTGAACAGTTTCCTGGTGGAAAACAAGGCGTCACACATGTGTACACAAAGAGAATTTCAGGCCCTGAAACGCTGCTATGGTGAAATAAGGTTACCTTCAACTCTAACGCTGTGTAAAGTCAAAATACTCTGGTAAAAGCAGTTCTAAATGATGAAATCCCCAGTACCCTTATGGTTAAGAACTGTTTGGATGGTTTCCCAACTGTTTTTCAAAGTGCATTCAACATCTCAAACTCACTTTTGAAATTCCTATTGAGTTGCATTGGGCAAAACTGAAGTTGAGTTAAATTTAATGAGTCTTAACTTCTATGTTGTGAAACCACTTGAAACACATCTGACATAGTTTTTACAGAAATGAACTGTTTTGAACAGTTTCCTGGTGGAAAACAAGGCGTCACACATGTGTACACAAAGTGAATTTCAGGCCCTGAAACGCTTATGGTGAAATAAGGTTACCTTCAACTCTAACGCTGTGTAAAGTCAAAATACTCTGGTAAAAGCAGTTCTAAATGATGAAATCCCCAGTACCCTTATGGTTAAGAACTGTTTGGATGGTTTCCCAACTGTTTTTCAAAGTGCACTTCAACATCTCAAACTCACTTTTTGAAATCCCATTGACTTGCATTGGGCAAAACTGAAGTTGAGTGAAACTCAATGAGTCTTAACTTCTATGTTGTGAAACCACTTGAAACACATCTGTGACATAGTTTTTACAGAAATGAACTGTTTTGAACAGTTTCCTGGTGGAAAACAAGCGTCACACATGTGTACACAAAGTGATTTTCAGGCCCTGAAACGCTGTATGGTGAAATAAGGTTACCTTCAACTCTAACGCTGTGAAAGTCAAAATACTCTGGTAAAAGCAGTTCTAAATGATGAAATCCCCAGTACCCTTATGGTTAAGAACTGTTTGGATGGTTTCCCAACTGTTTTTCAAAGTGCATTCAACATCTCAAACTCACTTTTGAAATTCCTATTGAGTTGCATTGGGCAAAACTGAAGTTGAGTTAAATTTAATGAGTCTTAACTTCTATGTTGTGAAACCACTTGAAACACATCTGCACATAGTTTTTACAGAAATGAACTGTTTTGAACAGTTTCCTGGTGGAAAACAAGGCGTCACACATGTGTACACAAAGAGAAATTTCAGGCCCTGAAACACTGTATGGTGAAATAAGGTTACCTTCAACTCTAACGCTGTGTAAAGTCAAAATACTCTGGTAAAAGCAGTTCTAAATGATGAAATCCCCAGTACCCTTATGGTTAAGAACTGTTTGGATGGTTTCCCAACTGTTTTTCAAAGTGCACTTCAACATCTCAAACTCACTTTTGAAATTCCTATTGACTTGCATTGGGCAAAACTGAAGTTGAGTTAAACTCAATGAGTCTTAACTTCTATGTTGTGAAACCACTTGAAACACATCTGTGACATAGTTTTTACAGAAATGAACTGTTTTGAACAGTTTCCTGGTGGAAAACAAGGCGTCACACATGTGTACACAAAGTGATTTTCAGGCCCTGAAACGCGCTTATGGTGAAATAAGGTTACCTTCAACTCTAACGCTGTGTAAAGTCAAAATACTCTGGTAAAAGCAGTTCTAAATGATGAAATCCCCAGTACCCTTATGGTTAAGAACTGTTTGGATGGTTTCCCAACTGTTTTTCAAAGTGCATTCAACATCTCAAACTCACTTTTGAAATCCTATTGAGTTGCATTGGGCAAAACTGAAGTTGAGTTAAATTTAATGAGTCTTAACTTCTATGTTGTGAAACCACTTGAAACACATCTGCGACATAGTTTTTACAGAAATGAACTGTTTTGAACAGTTTCCTGGTGGAAAACAAGGCGTCACACATGTGTACACAAAGTGAATTTCAGGCCCTGAAACGCTGCTATGGTGAAATAAGGTTACCTTCAACTCTAACGCTGTGTAAAGTCAAAATACTCTGGTAAAAGCAGTTCTAAATGATGAAATCCCCAGTACCCTTATGGTTAAGAACTGTTTGGATGGTTTCCCAACTGTTTTTCAAAGTGCATTCAACATCTCAAACTCACTTTTGAAATCCTATTGAGTTGCATTGGGCAAAACTGAAGTTGAGTTAAATTTAATGAGTCTTAACTTCTATGTTGTGAAACCACTTGAAACACATCTGTGACATAGTTTTTACAGAAATGAACTGTTTTGAAAGTTTCCTGGTGGAAAACAAGGCGTCACACATGTGTACACAAAGTGAATTTCAGGCCCTGAAACGCTGCTATGGTGAAATAAGGTTACCTTCAACTCTAACGCTGTGTAAAGTCAAAATACTCTGGTAAAAGCAGTTCTAAATGATGAAATCCCCAGTACCCTTATGGTTAAGAACTGTTTGGATGGTTTCCCAACTGTTTTTCAAAGTGCACTTCAACATCTCAAACTCACCTTTTTGAAATTCCTATTGAGTTGCATTGGGCAAAACTGAAGTTGAGTTAAACTTAATGAGTCTTAACTTCTATGTTGTGAAACCACTTGAAACACATCTGTGACATAGTTTTTAACAGAAATGAATTGTTTTGAACAGTTTCCTGGTGGAAAACAAGGCGTCACACATGTGTACACAAAGTGAATTTCAGGCCCTGAAACGCGTTATGGTGAAATAAGGTTACCTTCAACTCTAACGCTGTGTAAAGTCAAAATACTCTGGTAAAAGCAGTTCTAAATGATGAAATCCCCAGTACCCTTATGGTTAAGAACTGTTTGGATGGTTTCCCAACTGTTTTTCAAAGTGCACTTCAACATCTCAAACTCACTTTTTGAAATTCCTATTGAGTTGCATTGGGCAAAAACTGAAGTTGAGTTAAATTTAATGAGTCTTAACTTCTATGTTGTGAAACCACTTGAAACACATCTGTGACATAGTTTTTAACAGAAATGAATTGTTTTGAACAGTTTCCTGGTGGAAAACAAGGCGTCACACATGTGTACACAAAGAGAATTTCAGGCCCTGAAACGCTTTATGGTGAAATAAGGTTACCTTCAACTCTAACGCTGTGTAAAGTCAAAATACTCTGGTAAAAGCAGTTCTAAATGATGAAATCCCCAGTACCCTTATGGTTAAGAACTGTTTGGATGGTTTCCCAACTGTTTTTCAAAGTGCATTCAACATCTCAAACTCACTTTTGAAATCCTATTGAGTTGCATTGGGCAAAACTGAAGTTGAGTTAAATTTAATAAGTCTTAACTTCTATGTTGTGAAACCACTTGAAACACATCTGTGACATAGTTTTTTACAGAAATGAACTGTTTTGAACAGTTTCCTGGTGGAAAACAAGGCGTCACACATGTGTACACAAAGTGAATTTCAGGCCCTGAAACGCGATATGGTGAAATAAGGTTACCTTCAACTCTAACGCTGTGTAAAGTCAAAATACTCTGGTAAAAGCAGTTCTAAATGATGAAATCCCCAGTACCCTTATGGTTAAGAACTGTTTGGATGGTTTCCCAACTGTTTTTCAAAGTGCACTTCAACATCTCAAACTCACTTTTGAAATCCCATTGACTTGCATGGGCAAAACTGAAGTTGAGTTAAACTCAATGAGTCTTAACTTCTATGTTGTGAAACCACTTGAAACACATCTGTGACATAGTTTTTACAGAAATGAACTGTTTTGAACAGTTTCCTGGTGGAAAACAAGGCGTCACACATGTGTACACAAAGTGATTTTCAGGCCCTGAAACGCTGTATGGTGAAATAAGGTTACCTTCAACTCTAACGCTGTGTAAAGTCAAAATACTCTGGTAAAAGCAGTTCTAAATGATGAAATCCCCAGTACCCTTATGGTTAAGAACTGTTGGATGGTTTCCCAACTGTTTATCAAAGTGCATTCAACATCTCAAACTCACTTTTGAAATTCCTATTGAGTTGCATTGGGCAAAACTGAAGTTGAGTTAAATTTAATGAGTCTTAACTTCTATGTTGTGAAACCACTTGAAACACATCTGCGACATAGTTTTTACAGAAATGAACTGTTTTGAACAGTTTCCTGGTGGAAAACAAGGCGTCACACATGTGTACACAAAGTGAATTTTCAGGCCCTGAAACGCTGCTATGGTGAAATAAGGTTACCTTCAACTCTAACGCTGTGTAAAGTCAAAATACTCTGGTAAAAGCAGTTCTAAATGATGAAATCCCCAGTACCCTTATGGTTAAGAACTGTTTGGATGGTTTCCCAACTGTTTTTCAAAGTGCACTTCAACATCTCAAACTCACTTTTGAAATCCTATTGAGTTGCATTGGGCAAAACTGAAGTTGAGTTAAATTTAATGAGTCTTAACTTCTATGTTGTGAAACCACTTGAAACACATCTGACATAGTTTTTACAGAAATGAACTGTTTTGAACAGTTTCCTAGTGGAAAACAAGGCGTCACACATGTGTACACAAAGTGAATTTCAGGCCCTGAAACGCGTATGGTGAAATAAGGTTACCTTCAACTCTAACGCTGTGTAAAGTCAAAATACTCTGGTAAAAGCAGTTCTAAATGATGAAATCCCCAGTACCCTTATGGTTAAGAACTGTTTGGATGGTTTCCCAACTGTTTTTCAAAGTGCACTTCAACATCTCAAACTCACTTTTGAAATTCCTATTGAGTTGCATTGGGCAAAACTGAAGTTGAGTTAAATTTAATGAGTCTTAACTTCTATGTTGTGAAACCACTTGAAACACATCTGACATAGTTTTTACAGAAATGAACTGTTTTGAACAGTTTCCTGGTGGAAAACAAGGCGTCACACATGTGTACACAAAGTGAATTTCAGGCCCTGAAACGCAGTATGGTGAAATAAGGTTACCTTCAACTCTAACGCTGTGTAAAGTCAAAATACTCTGGTAAAAGCAGTTCTAAATGATGAAATCCCCAGTACCCTTATGGTTAAGAACTGTTTGGATGGTTTCCCAACTGTTTTTCAAAGTGCACTTCAACATCTCAAACTCACTTTTGAAATTCCTATTGACTTGCATTGGGCAAAACTGAAGTTGAGTTAAACTCAATGAGTCTTAACTTCTATGTTGTGAAACCACTTGAAACACATCTGTGACATAGTTTTTACAGAAATGAACTGTTTTGAACAGTTTCCTGGTGGAAAACAAGGCGTCACACATGTGTACACAAAGTGATTTTCAGGCCCTGAAACGCTGCTATGGTGAAATAAGGTTACCTTCAACTCTAACGCTGTGTAAAGTCAAAATACTCTGGTAAAAGCAGTTCTAAATGATGAAATCCCCAGTACCCTTATGGTTAAGAACTGTTTGGATGGTTTCCCAACTGTTTTTCAAAGTGCATTCAACATCTCAAACTCACTTTTGAAATTCCTATTGAGTTGCATTGGGCAAAACTGAAGTTGAGTTAAATTTAATGAGTCTTAACTTCTATGTTGTGAAACCACTTGAAACACATCTGCGACATAGTTTTTACAGAAATGAACTGTTTTGAACAGTTTCCTGGTGGAAAACAAGGCGTCACACATGTGTACACAAAGTGAATTTCAGGCCCTGAAACGCGTATGGTGAAATAAGGTTACCTTCAACTCTAACGCTGTGTAAAGTCAAAATACTCTGGTAAAAGCAGTTCTAAATGATGAAATCCCCAGTACCCTTATGGTTAAGAACTGTTTGGATGGTTTCCCAACTGTTTTTCAAAGTGCACTTCAACATCTCAAACTCACTTTTTGAAATCCACTTGACTTGCATTGGGCAAAACTGAAGTTGAGTTAAACTCAATGAGTCTTAACTTCTATGTTGTGAAACCACTTGAAACACATCTGTGACATAGTTTTTTACAGAAATGAACTGTTTTGAACAGTTTCCTGGTGGAAAACAAGCGTCACACATGTGTACACAAAGTGAATTTTCAGGCCCTGAAACGCTGTATGGTGAAATAAGGTTACCTTCAACTCTAACGCTGTGAAAGTCAAAATACTCTGGTAAAAGCAGTTCTAAATGATGAAATCCCCAGTACCCTTATGGTTAAGAACTGTTTGGATGGTTTCCCAACTGTTTTTCAAAGTGCATTCAACATCTCAAACTCACTTTTGAAATTCCTATTGACTTGCATTGGGCAAAACTGAAGTTGAGTTAAATTTAATGAGTCTTAACTTCTATGTTGTGAAACCACTTGAAACACATCTGCGACATAGTTTTTACAGAAATGAACTGTTTTGAACAGTTTCCTGGTGGAAAACAAGGCGTCACACATGTGTACACAAAGTGATTTTCAGGCCCTGAAACGCGTATGGTGAAATAAGGTTACCTTCAACTCTAACGCTGTGTAAAGTCAAAATACTCTGGTAAAAGCAGTTCTAAATGATGAAATCCCCAGTACCCTTATGGTTAAGAACTGTTTGGATGGTTTCCCAACTGTTTTTCAAAGTGCACTTCAACATCTCAAACTCACTTTTGAAATCCTATTGACTTGCATTGGGCAAAACTGAAGTTGAGTTAAACTCAATGAGTCTTAACTTCTATGTTGTGAAACCACTTGAAACACATCTGCGACATAGTTTTTACAGAAATGAACTGTTTTGAACAGTTTCCTGGTGGAAAACAAGCGTCACACATGTGTACACAAAGTGATTTTCAGGCCCTGAAACGCTGTATGGTGAAATAAGGTTACCTTCAACTCTAACGCTGTGTAAAGTCAAAATACTCTGGTAAAAGCAGTTCTAAATGATGAAATCCCCAGTACCCTTATGGTTAAGAACTGTTTGGATGGTTTCCCAACTGTTTTTCAAAGTGCATTCAACATCTCAAACTCACTTTTGAAATTCCTATTGAGTTGCATTGGGCAAAACTGAAGTTGAGTTAAATTTAATGAGTCTTAACTTCTATGTTGTGAAACCACTTGAAACACATCTGCGACATAGTTTTTACAGAAATGAACTGTTTTGAACAGTTTCCTGGTGGAAAACAAGGCGTCACACATGTGTACACAAAGTGAATTTCAGGCCCTGAAACGCTATGGTGAAATAAGGTTACCTTCAACTCTAACGCTGTGTAAAGTCAAAATACTCTGGTAAAAGCAGTTCTAAATGATGAAATCCCCAGTACCCTTATGGTTAAGAACTGTTTGATTGGTTTCCCAACTGTTTTTCAAAGTGCACTTCAACATCTCAAACTCACTTTTGAAATCCATTGACTTGCATTGGGCAAAACTGAAGTTGAGTTAAACTTAATGAGTCTTAACTTCTATGTTGTGAAACCACTTGAAACACATCTGTGACATAGTTTCTTACAGAAATGAACTGTTTTGAACAGTTTCCTGGTGGAAAACAAGGCGTCACACATGTGTAAACAAAGTGAATTTCAGGCCCTGAAACGCTTATGGTGAAATAAGGTTACCTTCAACTCTAACGCTGTGTAAAGTCAAAATACTCTGGTAAAAGCAGTTCTAAATGATGAAATCCCCAGTACCCTTATGGTTAAGAACTGTTTGATGGTTTCCCAACTGTTTTTCAAAGTGCACTTCAACATCTCAAACTCACTTTTGAAATTCCTATTGAGTTGCATTGGGCAAAACTGAAGTTGAGTTAAACTCAATGAGTCTTAACTTATGTTGTGAAACCACTTGAAACACATCTGCGACATAGTTTTTTACAGAAATGAACTGTTTTGAACAGTTTCCTGGTGGAAAACAAGGCGTCACACATGTGTAAACAAAGTGATTTTCAGGCCCTGAAACGCTGCTATGGTGAAATAAGGTTACCTTCAACTCTAACGCTGTGTAAAGTCAAAATACTCTGGTAAAAGCAGTTCTAAATGATGAAATCCCCAGTACCCTTATGGTTAAGAACTGTTTGGATGGTTTCCCAACTGTTTTTCAAAGTGCACTTCAACATCTCAAACTCACTTTTGAAATTCCATTGACTTGCATTGGGCAAAACTGAAGTTGAGTTAAACTTAATGAGTCTTAACTTCTATGTTGTGAAACCACTTGAAACACATCTGTGACATAGTTTTTACAGAAATGAACTGTTTTGAACAGTTTCCTGGTGGAAAACAAGGCGTCACACATGTGTACACAAAGTGATTTTCAGGCCCTGAAACGCTATGGTGAAATAAGGTTACCTTCAACTCTAACGCTGTGTAAAGTCAAAATACTCTGGTAAAAGCAGTTCTAAATGATGAAATCCCCAGTACCCTTATGGTTAAGAACTGTTTGGATGGTTTCCCAACTGTTTTTCAAAGTGCATTCAACATCTCAAACTCACTTTTGAAATTCCTATTGAGTTGCATTGGGCAAAACTGAAGTTGAGTTAAATTTAATGAGTCTTAACTTCTATGTTGTGAAACCACTTGAAACACATCTGCGACATAGTGTTTTACAGAAATGAACTGTTTTGAACAGTTTCCTGGTGGAAAACAAGGCGTCACACATGTGTACACAAAGTGAATTTCAGGCCCTGAAACGCTTATGGTGAAATAAGGTTACCTTCAACTCTAACGCTGTGTAAAGTCAAAATACTCTGGTAAAAGCAGTTCTAAATGATGAAATCCCCAGTACCCTTATGGTTAAGAACTGTTTGGATGGTTTCCCAACTGTTTTTCAAAGTGCACTTCAACATCTCAAACTCACTTTTGAAATCCCATTGACTTGCATTGGGCAAAACTGAAGTTGAGTTAAACTCAATGAGTCTTAACTTCTATGTTGTGAAACCACTTGAAACACATCTGTGACATAGTTTTTACAGAAATGAACTGTTTTGAACAGTTTCCTGGTGGAAAACAAGCGTCACACATGTGTACACAAAGTGATTTTCAGGCCCTGAAACGCTGCTATGGTGAAATAAGGTTACCTTCAACTCTAACGCTGTGAAAGTCAAAATACTCTGGTAAAAGCAGTTCTAAATGATGAAATCCCCAGTACCCTTATGGTTAAGAACTGTTTGATGGTTTCCCAACTGTTTTTCAAAGTGCATTCAACATCTCAAACTCACTTTTGAAATCCTATTGAGTTGCATTGGGCAAAACTGAAGTTGAGTTAAACTAATGAGTCTTAACTTCTATGTTGTGAAACCACTTGAAACACATCTGCGACATAGTTTTTACAGAAATGAACTGTTTTGAACAGTTTCCTGGTGGAAAACAAGGCGTCACACATGTGTACACAAAGAGAATTTCAGGCCCTGAAACGCTGCTATGGTGAAATAAGGTTACCTTCAACTCTAACGCTGTGTAAAGTCAAAATACTCTGGTAAAAGCAGTTCTAAATGATGAAATCCCCAGTACCCTTATGGTTAAGAACTGTTTGGATGGTTTCCCAACTGTTTTTCAAAGTGCATTCAACATCTCAAACTCACTTTTGAAAATCCTATTGACTTGCATTGGGCAAAAACTGAAGTTGAGTTAAATTTAATGAGTCTTAACTTCTATGTTGTGAAACCACTTGAAACACATCTGTGACATAGTTTTTACAGAAATGAACTGTTTTGAACAGTTTCCTGGTGGAAAACAAGGCGTCACACATGTGTACACAAAGTGAATTTTCAGGCCCTGAAACGCTGCTATGGTGAAATAAGGTTACCTTCAACTCTAACGCTGTGTAAAGTCAAAATACTCTGGTAAAAGCAGTTCTAAATGATGAAATCCCCAGTACCCTTATGGTTAAGAACTGTTTGGATGGTTTCAACTGTTTTTCAAAGTGCACTTCAACATCTCAAACTCACTTTTGAAATTCCTATTGACTTGCATTGGGCAAAACTGAAGTTGAGTTAAATTTAATGAGTCTTAACTTCTATGTTGTGAAACCACTTGAAACACATCTGCGAAATAGTTTTTACAGAAATGAACTGTTTTGAACAGTTTCCTGGTGGAAAACAAGGCGTCACACATGTGTACACAAAGTGAATTTCAGGCCCTGAAACGCTGTATGGTGAAATAAGGTTACCTTCAACTCTAACGCTGTGTAAAGTCAAAATACTCTGGTAAAAGCAGTTCTAAATGATGAAATCCCCAGTACCCTTATGGTTAAGAACTGTTTGATGGTTTCCCAACTGTTTTTCAAAGTGCATTCAACATCTCAAACTCACTTTTGAAATTCCTATTGAGTTGCATTGGGCAAAACTGAAGTTGAGTTAAATTTAATGAGTCTTAACTTCTATGTTGTGAAACCACTTGAAACACATCTGCGACATAAGTTTTTACAGAAATGAACTGTTTTGAACAGTTTCCTGGTGGAAAACAAGGCGTCACACATGTGTACACAAAGTGATTTTCAGGCCCTGAAACGCTGCTATGGTGAAATAAGGTTACCTTCAACTCTAACGCTGTGTAAAGTCAAAATACTCTGGTAAAAGCAGTTCTAAATGATGAAATCCCCAGTACCCTTATGGTTAAGAACTGTTTGGATGGTTTCCCAACTGTTTTTCAAAGTGCATTCAACATCTCAAACTCACTTTTGAAATCCTATTGAGTTGCATTGGGCAAAACTGAAGTTGAGTTAAATTTAATGAGTCTTAACTTCTATGTTGTGAAACCACTTGAAACACATCTGTGACATAGTTTTTACAGAAATGAACTGTTATGAACAGTTTCCTGGTGGAAAACAAGCGTCACACATGTGTACACAAAGTGAATTTCAGGCCCTGAAACGCGCTATGGTGAAATAAGGTTACCTTCAACTCTAACGCTGTGTAAAGTCAAAATACTCTGGTAAAAGCAGTTCTAAATGATGAAATCCCCAGTACCCTTATGGTTAAGAACTGTTTGGATGGTTTCCCAACTGTTTTTCAAAGTGCACTTCAACATCTCAAACTCACTTTTGAAATCCTATTGACTTGCATTGGGCAAAACTGAAGTTGAGTTAAACTCAATGAGTCTTAACTTCTATGTTGTGAAACCACTTGAAACACATCTGTGACATAGTTTTTACAGAAATGAACTGTTTTGAACAGTTTCCTGGTGGAAAACAAGGCGTCACACATGTGTACACAAAGTGAATTTCAGGCCCTGAAACGCGTATGGTGAAATAAGGTTACCTTCAACTCTAACGCTGTGTAAAGTCAAAATACTCTGGTAAAAGCAGTTCTAAATGATGAAATCCCCAGTACCCTTATGGTTAAGAACTGTTTGGATGGTTTCCCAACTGTTTTTCAAAGTGCACTTCAACATCTCAAACTCACTTTTGAAATCCCTATTGAGTTGCATTGGGCAAAACTGAAGTTGAGTTAAACTTAATGAGTCTTAACTTCTATGTTGTGAAACCACTTGAAACACATCTGCGACATAGTTTTTACAGAAATGAACTGTTTTGAACAGTTTCCTGGTGGAAAACAAGGCGTCACACATGTGTACACAAAGTGATTTTCAGGCCCTGAAACGCTATGGTGAAATAAGGTTACCTTCAACTCTAACGCTGTGTAAAGTCAAAATACTCTGGTAAAAGCAGTTCTAAATGATGAAATCCCCAGTACCCTTATGGTTAAGAACTGTTTGGATGGTTTCCCAACTGTTTTTCAAAGTGCACTTCAACATCTCAAACTCACTTTTGAAATTCCTATTGACTTGCATTGGGCAAAACTGAAGTTGAGTGAAACTCAATGAGTCTTAACTTCTATGTTGTGAAACCACTTGAAACACATCTGCGACATAGTTTTTACAGAAATGAACTGTTTTGAACAGTTTCCTGGTGGAAAACAAGCGTCACACATGTGTACACAAAGTGAATTTTCAGGCCCTGAAACGCTGTATGGTGAAATAAGGTTACCTTCAACTCTAACGCTGTGTAAAGTCAAAATACTCTGGTAAAAGCAGTTCTAAATGATGAAATCCCCAGTACCCTTATGGTTAAGAACTGTTTGATGGTTTCCCAACTGTTTTTCAAAGTGCATTCAACATCTCAAACTCACTTTTGAAATTCCTATTGAGTTGCATTGGGCAAAACTGAAGTTGAGTTAAACTTAATGAGTCTTAACTTCTATGTTGTGAAACCACTTGAAACACATCTGACATAGTTTTTACAGAAATGAACTGTTTTGAACAGTTTCCTGGTGGAAAACAAGGCGTCACACATGTGTACACAAAGTGATTTTCAGGCCCTGAAACGCTGTTATGGTGAAATAAGGTTACCTTCAACTCTAACGCTGTGAAAGTCAAAATACTCTGGTAAAAGCAGTTCTAAATGATGAAATCCCCAGTACCCTTATGGTTAAGAACTGTTTGACAAAGGATTTTAGGCCCCAAATTTTGGGGGTTAAAAACCAAAAAACCCTTTAAATGAAACCGGAAAAGGTTTAAAAAGTGAATGTCCATGGGTTTAATGTTTAAACCCAACCTTTTAAACCCTTAAAAATCTTAAACCCCTTTTTTTAAATTTTACATTTGGGGAAAAGAGTTGGGGGAAACCAATGACCATGCATGTTTTAAAAAATTTTAAAAAATTGCCCGGGAACAAGGAACGTTTTAAAGTTTTTTAAAAAAAAAGGTTTAAAAATTTTTTTTCCCAAACCTTTGGGGAATTTTTATTTTAAATTAATCGGGGGGAAAAAAAAAAACTTGGAAACGTTTAAAGTGAATTAAAAATTTTTTTTGGAAAATGTTGGATGGCCCAACTGTTTTAAAAACCCCAAATTCCCTCATTTTAAACACTTGAAACAAAACTGAAGTTTAAAAAATGATTTCCCGAGTTTCCTTGAAAACACGACGGTTTTTAAAAAGTTTAATTTTTGCGTTTTTGGTGGAAAAAATACCCCTTACCAAAGGAAAATTTTGGGGGTAGGTAATTCAATACCTTAAATCAACTTTGGAAAGTTAAAAAAATTTTAAAAACTTCTAAAAATAATTTTCGTACCCCCAAAACTGTTTTTAGGTTTAACCTTTTTAAATCACTTCAAATTAACCATTTTTTTTAAATCTCCATTTTTGCATTTGGGAAAAAGTTTTGGGGAAACCCAAACCTTACCAAGTTTTAACAATTTAAAACCCCTGGACCGTTTTAAAGAAACTTTTTTAACAGTTTCCCGGGGAAAAAAAACCGTACAAGGTGTAAAGGATTTTCAGCCAAAAGTGTTAGGTTAAAAATTCCCAACTTTTAAAGTGAAAAAAAAACCCTTTCATTTAAATATGAATTCCAAACCCCAAAAAGTTGAACTTTTGGGGGTTTCCCCTGTTTAAACACTTACCATCTCAACTTTTTTAAAAATTTAAAATTTTTAAAAAAGGGTTGGAAAAATGATTTCACTGAGTTAAAAATTCAAAATCCCCGACCCATTTTTTGAAGGGTTTTTAAATTTCGGGAAAACAAAGGGAAAGGGTACCCAAAAATTTTTGGGAAAAAAAAAAAAAAAAAAAAAAAAAAAAAAAAAAAAAAAAAAAAAAAAAAAAAAAAAAAAAAAAAAAAAAAAAAAAAAAAAAAAAAAAAAAAAAAAAAAAAAAAAAAAAAAAAAAAAAAAAAAAAAAAAAAAAAAAAAAAAAAAAAAAAAAAAAAAAAAAAAAAAAAAAAAAAAAAAAAAAAAAAAAAAAAAAAAAAAAATTTTTTTTTTTTTTTTTTTTTTTTTTTTTTTTTTTTTTTTTTTTTTTTTTTTTTTTTTTTTTTTTTTTTTTTTTTTTTTTTTTTTTTTTTTTTTTTTTTTTTTTTTTTTTTTTTTTTTTTTTTTTTTTTTTTTTTTTTTTTTTTTTTTTTTTTTTTTTTAATCCTTAACTATATATTTTTAATCTATTACTGCATGGAAAACTGAAATGGAAAAGAGTTACGCTGTTTGAACATTGAAAAACTCACCAGTTTTCAATGCTGTTTAACTTCGGTGAAAAGCGTAAGGTAACAAGTATTTACCCAACTGAGGAAATTTAGTACCAATTAATGTGGAATAAAAATGGAAGCGTTTAAAGTAATTCCCGTCCTTAAATTTAACTTTTGATTTTCCATGTTTTCAAATGATTAAACTCATACCACTTTTGAAACCATTGACCCTTGGCCAAAATGTTGGGAATAATGATTACGTTTGTGAAAACAAAACTCCACAGTTTTAACCCCAAATGATTTTTGAAGTTTGGTGAAACAAGTACACATTAAAAGATTTGGAAATGATGTAATTCAGTACCTTAATTAACTTTGGAAGTAAAATTTTCGTAAAAATTAAATATATCAATAATTTGACTTGATGGCCAACTGTTTTAAATGATTCAAACCCCTCTCTTTTGAAACCCATTGACTTATTTGGCAAATATTGAGTAATAAAGCCTCACAGTTGTAAACCCTGAAACCGGCCTAGTTTAAGGTGACGTTTGAGTTCTTGGAAAAAACCAAAGGTAAAGTATTTTCACCCCGGGTTTGGTTTCGTTTCCAACTTTAAAGAAATACTTTGAAACATTAAATGATGCCCAACTTATGAAGAAGTTTATTTTCCCAAATTTTAAACACTCACATTACAGCCTTGACTTCTGGGAAACGAAGTGTAAACTGATTTCCGCTGGTAAAATTAAACCTCACTATTTAAAGGAAACTTTAACAGTTCTGGTGAAACAAGCACCGGTTAAAATTTTTGGCCCTGAAGCTTATGTAATTCAAACCCTTTAAATCTAACTCTTTTGAAATCCCCTTACTTGAAATGTAACCAGTACCCCATTATGAATTTATGGTTTCAATGTTTAAACACTTAACATCTCAACCCCATTTTTGAAATCTTTGACTTTCTTGGGAAAACTAAGTGATGACCAAAGTTTCCAGCTTTTAAACACTTTAAATTCAGTACCTAAATTTAACGGTGAAGTTTGAAAATTCTCCTGGAAAACAGGTCAAAGTGTCCCAGTCATTAGGTGAACGTTATGGTGAATTCAAGGTACCTTCAAATCTAACTCTTAAATGAAATCCTTGGTTGAAAAATTTACAAATCTTAAGTTAAGAACTTATGGATGTTTCCCACTTTTTTGGGAAACACTTAACATCTCAACCCTTTTTAACATGACTTGAGCCAACTGGTTGAGTGAAATCAAGAGTCTCAGTTGTTAAACCATTGAACACACTGCGACCTAGTTTTAATAAATTAACTTTTTGAAAATTTTTTGGTAAAAAAGCAAAGTTGTAAATAATGATTTTCAGGCCCTAATGGTTATGGGAGATTCAAGTTTTCAAATCAACCTTAAAGTAAAACTCTTAAAACTTTTTTAAATATGAATTCCTTGAACCCAAGGTTAAGTGTGAATGGTTTTCCCCACTGTTTTAAACCCCTTAACATCTCAAACCATTTTTTAAAATTTTACTTGTTGGAACAAGTTAGTGAAACAAGGTCCACTGCCAAATTTTAAACCCTTTAACCTTATGATAATTTTAACCCAAATTAACTTTGAAAGTATGAAACAAGGGATTTACAAAGTGTAATTCCCAGTTTTTAGCCCGAATGTTTGGAATTGGTTTTCAACAACTTTTTAAAGTGAAATACTCTCAAAACTTTAAATTATTACTACCCTTAGAAACTGTTGGTGGACTCAATGAGTCTTCACTGCAATGTTGTCAAACAACTTAAACCACTGACAGTTTTTGGAAATGAGTTATGAACAGTTTCCTGGTGGAAACAAGCCTCAAACACAGTCTGAACAGTTTTTCAGCCCTGGACTGTTTATGAGTGATTCAAGTTTACCTTCAATTCTAACCTGTGGAAAGTGAAAATACTCAGGAAAACAGTTGTAAAGTAGATTCCAATTAACCCTCTTTGGGAAGAACTGTTTGGATGGTTTCCCAACTGTTTTCAAAGTGCACTTCACCATCTCATATCACTTTTGAATTCCATTGACTTGCATTGGTTCAAAGACTAATTATACTCATGAAATCTCATTGACTTCTGCTATGTTAAACCACTTGAAACAATCGACCTAGTTTTTAGAGAATGGTGTTTGAACACTCTGCCTGGTTAAACAAAGACGTGAAGTTCAAAGTGTTAGGCCTGAAGCGGTTTAAAAAGTTATTCGCCCCGAACTCTTGTGAATGAAAATACTCTGGTAAACAGTTGTAAATGATGAATTCCATGTACCAGTTGTTAAGAAATTTGGATGGTTTCCCAAGTTTTCAAGTGCATGCTTCCCACTCTTTCAGAAATCCCATTACTGCATTGGGCCAAAATGAGTTGGGTAAATCAATGAGTCTTCACTGCTTGTGCTTGCACATGAAACCACTTATTTAACAGAGATGAACTGTTTTGAACAGTTTCCTGGTGGAAAACAAACCGTCACACATGTGTACACAAAGTGATTTTCAGGCCCTGAAAGCAGCTGTTAGGTGAATTCAAGTTACCTTCAATCTAACTCTGTGGAAAGTGAAAATCTTGGTAAAAGCAGTTGTAAATGATGAATTCAGTATCCTTATGGTTAAGAACTGTTTGGATGGTTTCCCAACTGTTTTTCAAAGTGCACTTCAACATCTCATACTCTTTTGAAATCCCATTGACTTGCATTGGGCAAACTGAAGTGAGAAAAATAATCTGAGTCTTCACCTGATTGTGAAACCCTTTATTAACATTAACGTTTTTAGTTTGGTGAAAGCCCGGTGTAAACAAGGTTTTCACCAGTTAAGTATGTTTCAGGCCTGAAACAGCTTTGGGGAATTAAGTACATACTCTAACTCTGTTGAAATATAAAATACTCTGGAAAGGTTAAATTTGATGATTCCCCGTACCATGGTTCAACTGTTTGGATGTTTTAACTGTTTTAATGCACTTCAAATCTCAATTTTGAAATACTTGACTGCATTGGGCCAAACAAGTTGATTGAAACTCAATGAGTCTTCACTGCAATGTTTTAAACCACTTGAAACAATGCGACCGTTTTACAGGAGAAATGTTTTGAACAGTTTCCTGGGGAAACAAGCCCTCACCAAGTTAACGTGAAAGTGAAGGCACTGAAAGACGTTATGATAATTCAAGTTACCTTATTAACTCTGTGGAAGGGAAATTTTAAAGATTAAAATTATTCCCATTTAATTTTAAAACTTTTGGGCCAACTGTTTTCAAAGTCTTCATCATTCTACCATTCAATCTTGCATTCTGGGCAAACGAAGTTGAGTGAAACTCAATGATTTCTACTGTTTGGAAACATGCAAACACATCTGCGACTAGTTTTAACAGAGATATGGAATTCAATTAGCGTTTCCTGAGTGTGGAAAACAAGATCACACGGTAAAAAGTTGATTTTGGGCCCCAACCGTTATGGTGAATTCAAGTTACTAAATCTACCCTCTGTGAAAAGAGAAAATACTCTTAAAACTATTTGAAATCCCCAAACCCCTTTTGGTTAAGAAGTTGTGTTTAATAGTTTCCAATGTTTCAAAACACTTAACTTCTGAAAACCTTTTGAAATCGATGATGCTAAAAGTTTGGTGGGAAAAAAATGAGTCTCACTGTCTATGTTTGAAACCCTTGAAACACTCTGGAACTTTTAACAGAGATGAACTTTTGGAACAATTCCGGGGAAAAAAGTAAATGTGAACTAAAGTGTTTTCAGCCTTGAAAGTTTGGTAGTTTCCAAGTTTTCAAATCATTCCTTTTAAATACTCTGGTAAAAGTTGTAAATGGGTAAAATTAGTCCTAAATTGAGTCTTCTGGATGGTTTCCCACTTGTTACAATCGACTTCAATTCAAGCTACTTTTGAAATTCCGGTGACTTGCATTGGCCAAAGAAGTTGGAAACTCAATTTCAGGTCTTCACTGCTATGTTGTGAAACCACTTACTCACATCTCCCTGGTAAAACTTGAAAGCAGTTGTATGTGAATTCCGTAACCCAGTCACCGGTGTTTCCAAGTGATTTTCAGGCCACTAAATTTATATTTCAAGTTACCTTCAAATCTAACTCGTGAATGAAGTAAATTAAAAAGTTTCTAAATGATGAATTCCCATTACCATTGTTAAGAACTGTTTTGGATGGTTTCCCAACTGTTTTCAGTCCTTAAACATCCTCATTTTTGGAAATCCCATTGACTTCATTGGGCCAAAACTGAAGTTAGTGAAACTCAATGAGTCTTCACTGCAATGTTGTGAACAATGAAAACACTCTCGACCTAGTTTTAACAGAGATGGATTTTGAACAGTTCCTGGTGGAAAACGAAGCCGTCAACGTGTCAAAAGTATTTTCAGGCCTAACTTATGAGTATTGCAGTTGCCAAATCTAACTCTGTAGGAAAAAGAAATCTCGGTAAAGCAGTTGTAAATGATGAATTCCCCAGTACCCTTGGTTAAATGTTTGGTGGTTTCAATTTTTCAAACACGTTAAACATCATCCACTTTAAATCCTTTGACTTGCATTGAACGCAAATGAAGTTGAGTGAAACTCAAATGTCTTTGCTATGTTTTGGAAAACTGAAATACTCGACCTAGTTTTAACAGGATGAACTGTTTGGACAGTTTCATGTTTAAAAATGCAAATCACCAGTTACCAAGTCATTTATGGCCTTGCATTCAATGAAGTTAGTAATTCAACTCATCAACTCTGTGAAAAAAACTTGGAAAAAGGAGTTGTATGATAATTCCCCATGACCTTTTTAAGTTTCTGTGGATGGTTTCCCAACGTTGTAAAGTGATTAGCCTGAAATCTTTGTAAATCCCTTACTTACATTGGCTTGGAAACTGAAATTAGGTGAAAAAGTGTATGTATTTTAGAACCCTTAAAAATCTGGACAGTTTTAACAAGAGTTGAACTTTTAACAGTTTCCTGTTGGAAAAAAGCCATCACCAGGTGGCCAAACGAAGTGACTCAATGATCTAGCTATGTGAAATTCAATTAACTAAATCTAACTCTAGTTGAATAAAAATACTCTTGTAAACAGTTCTAAATGATGAATCCCGTACCTTATGGTTCAAAACTATTTGGATGGTTTCCCAATGTTTTTGAATCAGTCCTTCAACATCTAACTCTTTTTTTGAAAATCTTGCATTGGTTGCATGAGAAACGAGTTATGGTAAACTCAATGGCTTAGTCAACTGTTGTAAAGGCAACTTAACATCTGCCATTTTTGAAATCCTTGATTTCCTGGTGGAAAAACTAAGTTGAGTAACTAGTGAGTTTCTCAGGTTGAAACCTTGAATTCAAGTTACCTTCAGTTCTAACTCTGATGGAAGTGAAAATACTCTGGTAAAAGCAGTTGTAAATGATGAATTCCCAGTACCCTTATGGTTAAGAACTGTTTGGATGGTTTCCCAACTTTTTGAAGTGCATTCACCATCTCATACTCACTTTGGAAATCCCTGATGCATTGGGAAAGATGAATTAGTAACCCAATGAGTCTTCACGCTTATGTTTAAACACTTAAAACATCTCGACCTAGTTTTTAAAGATTGATGAACAGTTTCCTGGTGAGAAACCAATGCCCGTGTACAATGTGAATTTTCAGGCACAACTGCCGTTTAAGAGATTCAAGTTTTAGAATCTAACTCTGTGGAAAAGAAATACTCTGGTAAAAGCAGTGAATTAAGGTGAACGTTTCCTTTAAAGTTAAGAACTGTTTGGATGGTTTCCTGAATTTAAAGAATACTCTGAACATTACTTTTGAAATCCCCATTGACTTGCATTGGGTCCAAACTAAGTTGAGTAAATCAATGAGTCTTCACTCTATATTTGTGAAACCATTGAAACACATCTGACTGTTTAACACAATGACTGTTTTGACAGTTTCTGGTGGAAAACAACCGTACACAGTTTACACAAGTGATTTTCAGGCCAAGAGCGTTATGGGAATTCAAGTTACCTTCAATCTAACCTGTGAAAGTGAAAATACTCTGGTAAAACAGTTGTAAAGACATTAAAACTATTCAAGACCGTTTGATGGTTAACTGTTTTAATGTTTCCACAACTTTCATTGATTCACACTGATTCACTTGAAACCAGTTGATTAATTCAAATTAATGTAATTTGAAACCTGAAATCACTTGAAGTTTTAAAGATGAACTTTTTGACAGTTTTTAAGAAAACTGTGTACAAACTGTTTAAAACAAGCCTCAACACGTTTAAAACATTACTGCATCAACCGTGAGGAAATACTTCTAATCAATTGTGAAAATAAAATCTTATGGTAAAATTGATGTTTCCCAACGTTTTTAAAGAACTTTCATGTTTCAAATTTTTGAAATGCCTTACTGATCATTCCTTAAACTATGAATCATGGTTAAAACTAGTTGTGAAACCACATGAAAACCCTTCAGCATTTGTTTAAAGAATAACTGTTCAACAGTTTTGAAAAAAGGCCCAAAATGTACACTGTTTGAAACCAAATCACTGGTAATCAAGTTTAACTCAACTTTGGATGAAATCTGTACACATTTAACTTGAAAACTTTGGTAAGAAATTGTAAAGGTTCCCAACGTCCAAAAGGGAACAAATTTGATTCCTGAATCAAAGTGACTTCAATTCCAAAACTTTTGAAAGTAATTCAATGGCCTAAAAAGTTGTGAAAACTTAAACCATCTTGACTATTTTAAAGTCAATGTTTTGAAAGCCTGCAACATTTAAAATTTGAACAATGATTTTCAGGTAAAATCCCATTGGAATTAGTACTTCAAACTACTTGGGAAAACATATTTAAACAGACTTCAAATATTTAGTAATAGTTTAAGTCTGGATGTTCCAACTGTTTCAAAGTCCCTTAATTTTCTTTTTGAATCCCCATGTTATGGTCAAAACTAATTATGAAACTCAATGAGTTTGCATAGTCAAACCATTGAAAATCTGCGAATCTGTTTAACAGTGTTGAATTTTAACACTTCATTGACATTTTTAATATGGTTCACAATATTTCCAGGGAAAAGCGTATCACAGTAGTAAATCAACTCTTGGGAAAAAATCTTTAAAATTTATGAAATTCTGTAACAGGTTAAGAATGTTGAGTTCCCAACGTTTTAAATGCTAATTCAACTATTTTAAATCATACTCATTGGCAATAATTCAACTCAATGGCCCCTAATGTTGGAAACATTGACCATCTCCTTTTTCACAATGACTCTTGAACAGTTTCCGGTGGACAGTTTAAAACGGTGAAAAGTGACTACCCTAACGCAAGTGAATCAGACCTCAAACTAATTGAAAGTGAATTTTGAAACGTTGAAATGAAACGTACCTAATGGTTAACTTTTGATGGTTCCCAACTTTTTAAAAAAAAAAAAAAAAAAAAAAAAAAAAAAAAAAAAAAAAAAAAAAAAAAAAAAAAAAAAAAAAAAAAAAAAAAAAAAAAAAAAAAAAAAAAAAAAAAAAAAAAAAAAAAAAAAAAAAAAAAAAAAAAAAAAAAAAAAAAAAAAAAAAAAAAAAAAAAAAAAAAAAAAAAAAAAAAAAAAAAAAAAAAAAAAAAAAAAAAAAAAAAAAAAAAAAAAAAAAAAAAAAAAAAAAAAAAAAAAAAAAAAAAAAAAAAAAAAAAAAAAAAAAAAAAAAAAAAAAGGGGGGGGGGGGGGGGGAGGGGGGGGGGGGGGGGGGGGGGGGGGGGGGGGGGGGGGGGGGGGGGGGGGGGGGGGGGGGGGGGGGGGGGGGGGGGGGGGGGGGGGGGGGGGGGGGGGGGGGGGGGGGGGGGGGGGGGGGGGGGGGGGGGGGGGGGGGGGGGGGGGGGGGGGGGGGGGGGGGGGGGGGGGGGGGGGGGGGGGGAACTCAATGAGTCTTAACTGCTATGTTGTGAAACCACTTGAAACACATCTGCGACATAGTTTTTACAGAAATGAACTGTTTTGAACAGTTTCCTGGTGGAAAACAAGCCGTCACACATGTGTACACAAAGTGATTTTCAGGCCCTGAAACGCGCTATGGTGAAATTCAAGTTACCTTCAAATCTAACTCTGTGAAAGTCAAAATACTCTGGTAAAAGCAGTTCTAAATGATGAATTCCCCAGTACCCTTATGGTTAAGAACTGTTTGGATGGTTTCCCAACTGTTTTTCAAAGTGCACTTCAACATCTCATACTCACTTTTGAAATCCCCATTGACTTGCATTGGGCCAAAACTGAAGTTGAGTGAAACTCAATGAGTCTTAACTGCTATGTTGTGAAACCACTTGAAACACATCTGCGACATAGTTTTTTACAGAAATGAACTGTTTTGAACAGTTTCCTGGTGGAAAACAAGCCGTCACACATGTGTACACAAAGTGATTTTCAGGCCCTGAAACGTTATGGTGAATTCAAGTTACCTTCAAATCTAACTCTGTGAAAGTCAAAATACTCTGGTAAAAGCAGTTCTAAATGATGAATTCCCCAGTACCCTTATGGTTAAGAACTGTTTGGATGGTTTCCCAACTGTTTTTCAAAGTGCACTTCAACATCTCATACTCACTTTTGAAATCCCCATTGACTTGCATTGGGCCAAAACTGAAGTTGAGTGAAACTCAATGAGTCTTAACTGCTATGTTGTGAAACCACTTGAAACACATCTGCGACATAGTTTTTACAGAAATGAACTGTTTTGAACAGTTTCCTGGTGGAAAACAAGCCGTCACACATGTGTACACAAAGTGATTTTCAGGCCCTGAAACGACTTATGGTGAATTCAAGTTACCTTCAAATCTAACTCTGTGAAAGTCAAAATACTCTGGTAAAAGCAGTTCTAAATGATGAATTCCCCAGTACCCTTATGGTTAAGAACTGTTTGGATGGTTTCCCAACTGTTTTTCAAAGTGCACTTCAACATCTCATACTCACTTTTGAAATCCCCATTGACTTGCATTGGGCCAAAACTGAAGTTGAGTGAAACTCAATGAGTCTTAACTGCTATGTTGTGAAACCACTTGAAACACATCTGCGACATAGTTTTTACAGAAATGAACTGTTTTGAACAGTTTCCTGGTGGAAAACAAGCCGTCACACATGTGTACACAAAGTGATTTTCAGGCCCTGAAACGCGTTATGGTGAATTCAAGTTACCTTCAAATCTAACTCTGTGAAAGTCAAAATACTCTGGTAAAAGCAGTTCTAAATGATGAATTCCCCAGTACCCTTATGGTTAAGAACTGTTTGGATGGTTTCCCAACTGTTTTTCAAAGTGCACTTCAACATCTCATACTCACTTTTGAAATCCCCATTGACTTGCATTGGGCCAAAACTGAAGTTGAGTGAAACTCAATGAGTCTTAACTGCTATGTTGTGAAACCACTTGAAACACATCTGCGACATAGTTTTTACAGAAATGAACTGTTTTGAACAGTTTCCTGGTGGAAAACAAGCCGTCACACATGTGTACACAAAGTGATTTTCAGGCCCTGAAACGCGTTATGGTGAATTCAAGTTACCTTCAAATCTAACTTTGTGAAAGTCAAAATACTCTGGTAAAAGCAGTTCTAAATGATGAATTCCCCAGTACCCTTATGGTTAAGAACTGTTTGGATGGTTTCCCAACTGTTTTTCAAAGTGCACTTCAACATCTCATACTCACTTTTGAAATCCCCATTGACTTGCATTGGGCCAAAACTGAAGTTGAGTGAAACTCAATGAGTCTTAACTGCTATGTTGTGAAACCACTTGAAACACATCTGCGACATAGTTTTTTACAGAAATGAACTGTTTTGAACAGTTTCCTGGTGGAAAACAAGCCGTCACACATGTGTACACAAAGTGATTTTCAGGCCCTGAAACGCGTTATGGTGAATTCAAGTTACCTTCAAATCTAACTTTGTGAAAGTCAAAATACTCTGGTAAAAGCAGTTCTAAATGATGAATTCCCCAGTACCCTTATGGTTAAGAACTGTTTGGATGGTTTCCCAACTGTTTTTCAAAGTGCACTTCAACATCTCATACTCACTTTTGAAATCCCCATTGACTTGCATTGGGCCAAAACTGAAGTTGAGTGAAACTCAATGAGTCTTAACTGCTATGTTGTGAAACCACTTGAAACACATCTGCGACATAGTTTTTTACAGAAATGAACTGTTTTGAACAGTTTCCTGGTGGAAAACAAGCCGTCACACATGTGTACACAAAGTGATTTTCAGGCCCTGAAACGCGTTATGGTGAATTCAAGTTACCTTCAAATCTAACTTTGTGAAAGTCAAAATACTCTGGTAAAAGCAGTTCTAAATGATGAATTCCCCAGTACCCTTATGGTTAAGAACTGTTTGGATGGTTTCCCAACTGTTTTTCAAAGTGCACTTCAACATCTCATACTCACTTTTGAAATCCCCATTGACTTGCATTGGGCCAAAACTGAAGTTGAGTGAAACTCAATGAGTCTTAACTGCTATGTTGTGAAACCACTTGAAACACATCTGCGACATAGTTTTTACAGAAATGAACTGTTTTGAACAGTTTCCTGGTGGAAAACAAGCCGTCACACATGTGTACACAAAGTGATTTTCAGGCCCTGAAACGCGCTATGGTGAATTCAAGTTACCTTCAAATCTAACTCTGTGAAAGTCAAAATACTCTGGTAAAAGCAGTTCTAAATGATGAATTCCCCAGTACCCTTATGGTTAAGAACTGTTTGGATGGTTTCCCAACTGTTTTTCAAAGTGCACTTCAACATCTCATACTCACTTTTGAAATCCCCATTGACTTGCATTGGGCCAAAACTGAAGTTGAGTGAAACTCAATGAGTCTTAACTGCTATGTTGTGAAACCACTTGAAACACATCTGCGACATAGTTTTTTACAGAAATGAACTGTTTTGAACAGTTTCCTGGTGGAAAACAAGCCGTCACACATGTGTACACAAAGTGATTTTCAGGCCCTGAAACGCGTTATGGTGAATTCAAGTTACCTTCAAATCTAACTCTGTGAAAGTCAAAATACTCTGGTAAAAGCAGTTCTAAATGATGAATTCCCCAGTACCCTTATGGTTAAGAACTGTTTGGATGGTTTCCCAACTGTTTTTCAAAGTGCACTTCAACATCTCATACTCACTTTTGAAATCCCCATTGACTTGCATTGGGCCAAAACTGAAGTTGAGTGAAACTCAATGAGTCTTAACTGCTATGTTGTGAAACCACTTGAAACACATCTGCGACATAGTTTTTACAGAAATGAACTGTTTTGAACAGTTTCCTGGTGGAAAACAAGCCGTCACACATGTGTACACAAAGTGATTTTCAGGCCCTGAAACGCTGCTATGGTGAATTCAAGTTACCTTCAAATCTAACTCTGTGAAAGTCAAAATACTCTGGTAAAAGCAGTTCTAAATGATGAATTCCCCAGTACCCTTATGGTTAAGAACTGTTTGGATGGTTTCCCAACTGTTTTTCAAAGTGCACTTCAACATCTCATACTCACTTTTGAAATCCCCATTGACTTGCATTGGGCCAAAACTGAAGTTGAGTGAAACTCAATGAGTCTTAACTGCTATGTTGTGAAACCACTTGAAACACATCTGCGACATAGTTTTTTACAGAAATGAACTGTTTTGAACAGTTTCCTGGTGGAAAACAAGCCGTCACACATGTGTACACAAAGTGATTTTCAGGCCCTGAAACGCGTTATGGTGAATTCAAGTTACCTTCAAATCTAACTTTGTGAAAGTCAAAATACTCTGGTAAAAGCAGTTCTAAATGATGAATTCCCCAGTACCCTTATGGTTAAGAACTGTTTGGATGGTTTCCCAACTGTTTTTCAAAGTGCACTTCAACATCTCATACTCACTTTTGAAATCCCCATTGACTTGCATTGGGCCAAAACTGAAGTTGAGTGAAACTCAATGTCTTAACTGCTATGTTGTGAAACCACTTGAAACACATCTGCGACATAGTTTTTACAGAAATGAACTGTTTTGAACAGTTTCCTGGTGGAAAACAAGCCGTCACACATGTGTACACAAAGTGATTTTCAGGCCCTGAAACGCGTTATGGTGAATTCAAGTTACCTTCAAATCTAACTTTGTGGAAAGTCAAAATACTCTGGTAAAAGCAGTTCTAAATGATGAATTCCCCAGTACCCTTATGGTTAAGAACTGTTTGGATGGTTTCCCAACTGTTTTTCAAAGTGCACTTCAACATCTCATACTCACTTTTGAAATCCCCATTGACTTGCATTGGGCCAAAACTGAAGTTGAGTGAAACTCAATGAGTCTTAACTGCTATGTTGTGAAACCACTTGAAACACATCTGCGACATAGTTTTTACAGAAATGAACTGTTTTGAACAGTTTCCTGGTGGAAAACAAGCCGTCACACATGTGTACACAAAGTGATTTTCAGGCCCTGAAACGCGTTATGGTGAATTCAAGTTACCTTCAAATCTAACTTTGTGAAAGACAAAATACTCTGGTAAAAGCAGTTCTAAATGATGAATTCCCCAGTACCCTTATGGTTAAGAACTGTTTGGATGGTTTCCCAACTGTTTTTCAAAGTGCACTTCAACATCTCATACTCACTTTTGAAATCCCCATTGACTTGCATTGGGCCAAAACTGAAGTTGAGTGAAACTCAATGAGTCTTAACTGCTATGTTGTGAAACCACTTGAAACACATCTGCGACATAGTTTTTACAGAAATGAACTGTTTTGAACAGTTTCCTGATGGAAAACAAGCCGTCACACATGTGTACACAAAGTGATTTTCAGGCCCTGAAACGCGTTATGGTGAATTCAAGTTACCTTCAAATCTAACTTTGTGAAAGTCAAAATACTCTGGTAAAAGCAGTTCTAAATGATGAATTCCCCAGTACCCTTATGGTTAAGAACTGTTTGGATGGTTTCCCAACTGTTTTTCAAAGTGCACTTCAACATCTCATACTCACTTTTGAAATCCCCATTGACTTGCATTGGGCCAAAACTGAAGTTGAGTGAAACTCAATGAGTCTTAACTGCTATGTTGTGAAACCACTTGAAACACATCTGCGACATAGTTTTTACAGAAATGAACTGTTTTTTTGAACAGTTTCCTGGTGGAAAACAAGCCGTCACACATGTGTACACAAAGTGATTTTCAGGCCCTGAATCTCATACTCACTTTTGAAATCCCCATTATGGTGAATTCAAGTTACCTTCAAATCTAACTCTGTGGTGGAAAGTCAAAATACTCTGGTAAAAGCAGTTCTAAATGATGAATTCCCCAGTACCCTTATGGTTAAGAACTGTTTGGATGGTTTCCCAACTGTTTTCAAAGTGCACTTCAACATCTCATACTCACTTTTGAAATCCCCATTGACTTGCATTGGGCCAAAACTGAAGTTGAGTGAAACTCAATGAGTCTTAACTGCTATGTTGTGAAACCACTTGAAACACATCTGCGACATAGTTTTTACAGAAATGAACTGTTTTGAACAGTTTCCTGGTGGAAAACAAGCCGTCACACATGTGTACACAAAGTGATTTTCAGGCCCTGAAACGTTATGGTGAATTCAAGTTACCTTCAAATCTAACTCTGTGGAAAGTCAAAATACTCTGGTAAAAGCAGTTCTAAATGATGAATTCCCCAGTACCCTTATGGTTAAGAACTGTTTGGATGGTTTCCCAACTGTTTTTCAAAGTGCACTTCAACATCTCATACTCACTTTTGAAATCCCCATTGACTTGCATTGGGCCAAAACTGAAGTTGAGTGAAACTCAATGAGTCTTAACTGCTATGTTGTGAAACCACTTGAAACACATCTGCGACATAGTTTTTACAGAAATGAACTGTTTTGAACAGTTTCCTGGTGGAAAACAAGCCGTCACACATGTGTACACAAAGTGATTTTCAGGCCCTGAAACGCGTTATGGTGAATTCAAGTTACCTTCAAATCTAACTTGTGAAAGTCAAAATACTCTGGTAAAAGCAGTTCTAAATGATGAATTCCCCAGTACCCTTATGGTTAAGAACTGTTTGGATGGTTTCCCAACTGTTTTTCAAAGTGCACTTCAACATCTCATACTCACTTTTGAAATCCCCATTGACTTGCATTGGGCCAAAACTGAAGTTGAGTGAAACTCAATGAGTCTTAACTGCTATGTTGTGAAACCACTTGAAACACATCTGCGACATAGTTTTTACAGAAATGAACTGTTTTGAACAGTTTCCTGGTGGAAAACAAGCCGTCACACATGTGTACACAAAGTGATTTTCAGGCCCTGAAACGCGTTATGGTGAATTCAAGTTACCTTCAAATCTAACTTTGTGAAAATCAAAATACTCTGGTAAAAGCAGTTCTAAATGATGAATTCCCCAGTACCTTATGGTTAAGAACTGTTTGGATGGTTTCCCAACTGTTTTCAAAGTGCACTTCAACATCTCATACTCACTTTTTGAAATCCCCATTGACTTGCATTGGGCCAAAACTGAAGTTGAGTGAAACTCAATGAGTCTTAACTGCTATGTTGTGAAACCACTTGAAACACATCTGCGACATAGTTTTTTACAGAAATGAACTGTTTTGAACAGTTTCCTGGTGGAAAACAAGCCGTCACACATGTGTACACAAAGTGATTTTCAGGCCCTGAAACGCGTTATGGTGAATTCAAGTTACCTTCAAATCTAACTTTGTGAAAGTCAAAATACTCTGGTAAAAGCAGTTCTAAATGATGAATTCCCCAGTACCCTTAAGGTTAAGAACTCTTTGGATGGTTTCCCAACTGTTTTCAAAGTGCACTTCAACATCTCATACTCACTTTTTGAAATCCCCATTGACTTGCATTGGGCCAAAACTGAAGTTGAGTGAAACTCAATGAGTCTTAACTGCTATGTTGTGAAACCACTTGAAACACATCTGCGACATAGTTTTTACAGAAATGAACTGTTTTGAACAGTTTCCTGGTGGAAAACAAGCCGTCACACATGTGTACACAAAGTGATTTTCAGGCCCTGAAGCGCGTTATGGTGAATTCAAGTTACCTTCAAATCTAACTCTGTGGAAAGTCAAAATACTCTGGTAAAAGCAGTTCTAAATGATGAATTCCCCAGTACCCTTATGGTTAAGAACTGTTTGGATGGTTTCCCAACTGTTTTTCAAAGTGCACTTCAACATCTCATACTCACTTTTGAAATCCCCATTGACTTGCATTGGGCCAAAACTGAAGTTGAGTGAAACTCAATGAGTCTTAACTGCTATGTTGTGAAACCACTTGAAACACATCTGCGACATAGTTTTTACAGAAATGAACTGTTTTGAACAGTTTCCTGGTGGAAAACAAGCCGTCACACATGTGTACACAAAGTGATTTTCAGGCCCTGAAACGCGTTATGGTGAATTCAAGTTACCTTCAAATCTAACTCTGTGGAAAGTCAAAATACTCTGGTAAAAGCAGTTCTAAATGATGAATTCCCAGTACCCTTATGGTTAAGAACTGTTTGGATGGTTTCCCAACTGTTTTCAAAGTGCACTTCAACATCTCATACTCACTTTTGAAATCCCCATTGACTTGCATTGGGCCAAAACTGAAGTTGAGTGAAACTCAATGAGTCTTAACTGCTATGTTGTGAAACCACTTGAAACACATCTGCGACATAGTTTTTACAGAAATGAACTGTTTTGAACAGTTTCCTGGTGGAAAACAAGCCGTCACACATGTGTACACAAAGTGATTTTCAGGCCCTGAAGCGCGTTATGGTGAATTCAAGTTACCTTCAAATCTAACTCTGTGGAAAGTCAAAATACTCTGGTAAAAGCAGTTCTAAATGATGAATTCCCCAGTACCCTTATGGTTAAGAACTGTTTGGATGGTTTCCCAACTGTTTTCAAAGTGCACTTCAACATCTCATACTCACTTTTGAAATCCCCATTGACTTGCATTGGGCCAAAACTGAAGTTGAGTGAAACTCAATGAGTCTTAACTGCTATGTTGTGAAACCACTTGAAACACATCTGCGACATAGTTTTTACAGAAATGAACTGTTTTGAACAGTTTCCTGGTGGAAAACAAGCCGTCACACATGTGTACACAAAGTGATTTTCAGGCCCTGAAGCGTTATGGTGAATTCAAGTTACCTTCAAATCTAACTCTGTGGAAAGTAAAAATACTCTGGTAAAAGCAGTTCTAAATGATGAATTCCCCAGTACCCTTATGGTTAAGAACTGTTTGGATGGTTTCCCAACTGTTTTTCAAAGTGCACTTCAACATCTCATACTCACTTTTGAAATCCCCATTGACTTGCATTGGGCCAAAACTGAAGTTGAGTGAAACTCAATGAGTCTTAACTGCTATGTTGTGAAACCACTTGAAACACATCTGCGACATAGTTTTTACAGAAATGAACTGTTTTGAACAGTTTCCTGGTGGAAAACAAGCCGTCACACATGTGTACACAAAGTGATTTTCAGGCCCTGAAACGCGTTATGGTGAATTCAAGTTACCTTCAAATCTAACTCTGTGGAAAGTAAAAAATACTCTGGTAAAAGCAGTTCTAAATGATGAATTCCCCAGTACCCTTATGGTTAAGAACTGTTTGGATGGTTTCCCAACTGTTTTTCAAAGTGCACTTCAACATCTCATACTCACTTTTGAAATCCCCATTGACTTGCATTGGGCCAAAACTGAAGTTGAGTGAAACTCAATGAGTCTTAACTGCTATGTTGTGAAACCACTTGAAACACATCTGCGACATAGTTTTTACAGAAATGAACTGTTTTGAACAGTTTCCTGGTGGAAAACAAGCCGTCACACATGTGTACACAAAGTGATTTTCAGGCCCTGAAGCGCGTTATGGTGAATTCAAGTTACCTTCAAATCTAACTCTGTGGAAAGTCAAAATACTCTGGTAAAAGCAGTTCTAAATGATGAATTCCCCAGTACCCTTATGGTTAAGAACTGTTTGGATGGTTTCCCAACTGTTTTTCAAAGTGCACTTCAACATCTCATACTCACTTTTGAAATCCCCATTGACTTGCATTGGGCCAAAACTGAAGTTGAGTGAAACTCAATGAGTCTTAACTGCTATGTTGTGAAACCACTTGAAACACATCTGCGACATAGTTTTTACAGAAATGAATGTTTTGAACAGTTTCCTGGTGGAAAACAAGCCGTCACACATGTGTACACAAAGTGATTTTCAGGCCCTGAAACGCGTTATGGTGAATTCAAGTTACCTTCAAATCTAACTCTGTGGAAAGTCAAAATACTCTGGTAAAAGCAGTTCTAAATGATGAATTCCCCAGTACCCTTATGTTAAGAACTGTTTGGAAGGTTTCCCAACTGTTTTTCAAAGTGCACTTCAACATCTCATACTCACTTTTGAAATCCCCATTGACTTGCATTGGGCCAAAACTGAAGTTGAGTGAAACTCAATGAGTCTTAACTGCTATGTTGTGAAACCACTTGAAACACATCTGCGACATAGTTTTTACAGAAATGAACTGTTTTGAACAGTTTCCTGGTGGAAAACAAGCCGTCACACATGTGTACACAAAGTGATTTTCAGGCCCTGAAACGCGTTATGGTGAATTCAAGTTACCTTCAAATCTAACTCTGTGGAAAGTCAAAATACTCTGGTAAAAGCAGTTCTAAATGATGAATTCCCCAGTACCCTTATGGTTAAGAACTGTTTGGATGGTTTCCCAACTGTTTTTCAAAGTGCACTTCAACATCTCATACTCACTTTTTGAAATCCCCATTGACTTGCATTGGGCCAAAACTGAAGTTGAGTGAACCATGGACTAAGTGGTTTGAAACATCGTTCGAATGGAGCGATGACGAAATGGAAACCCCACCTTTATTTTACGCCACACCCCATCCCTTTTACCATAAATACTCAGCCTGTTAGTCATCGGATCCAGACAGGCGATCAGACCATTTCAGAATTTGTTGAAGCTTTTAAAGCTCCCCGCATATCGGCAGCTACAGACTCTGAAATGACAGAGGTCGGCGTAACATCCTCAGCGTTCCCGCCTAAGACTCCAAAGACTGTGGCTTCAAGACCAGAATCTTACCAATTCTATAACTCGGTCCGAATGGTTTGCATTCAGGACCACCAAGAATCTGACCTGTGGTATTTTACTATACAGCCTGATTACACTCTCTGGTCAAGAGACCTTAAGACAGACAGTGGATTCTAGTCTCCTTAGTCGACGAGGTCTTCACCCGTCACCGCTAATGATGATCAACCGGATACCTCCGTCTCCGCTAATTGTGATCATTCGGAAACCTCTCACCTATCTCCAGGACAGCCTTGGGTGCACAAACAAGTTCCGCAGGAACCGATGTCAATCGGGCTTTCTGAGACAAATATGGATTGCCCTGATGGTGTACTGCCTGAAACCTGGAAAAAGACCCTGCAGCTTGTTAAAGCTCTGATGATGTCTCTGCTGGACATTATTGTCTACTACAACCAGAAAAAAGAATGTCAAGGCTGCGATATAAATCACCCCACCCAGACAAGGCATACCTGCCTCTTTGAACCTGAAATCACCTACCGTCAAGGTCGCTTTCAGAAGATTCTGAAAATTTTCCACAAATATTGGCTGAAACGACTGGCAGTGAACATTCTGGGGTATTATTATATTCTACTGCCGATTCCCAAAATATACGTAATGGTTGAAAAGACTGTGGATGAATTTGAAAATACCAGTTCTATTTATGACACTGTAATGCAGTCATTTTATGAAATGGATGAATACTCCTACTGCGTAATCCGCCGTGTGGCAAATGAGTTAATCATTTAAGCGTAATATTAATCATTAGGTTTATATGAATCTCTGGACTAAATATGACCTGGAATTTGATAATATGATAGAACTGATGGGTCTTTCTGAACCTAACACCGCAGCAGTCTGAACAATTCAGACTCCTAAATAAAGGTTTTCTAATTTGTTATGTGGTGTCAGTGTCTGTTTTATCACCGGCACAGGTCTTGGAAAATACATATTATAACTCTGAGAATCCCGGGTCCTTGGGTGGTAAAGAATCCTTGAAAAGAGCTCTCTCCCAAGCGGGTCACCATATTGGAGACCAAGAGGTGTCTAATTGGTTATCGGGGCAATACACCTACATGATACATAAATTGGCCAGAATCCATTTTAAAAGGAATAAGGTGTATGTTTCCAATATAGACGAGCAATGGCAGATCGATCTGACGGATATGGCAAACCTGTCCGAGTATAACCAAGGCTACAAGTATCTACTGACTTGTATAGATATTCTTTCTAAATACGCTTGGGTCAGGGTTCTGAAAAACAAAACGGGTAATGAAGTAACCAGGGCTTTTTGAGAAAGTTTGAAAGAAGGTAGAGTACCCGTCAAACTTCAGACAGATAGTTTCTCAATCGGGAACTTCAAAGCCTGCTCAACAAACATGGAATAAAACATTTCACCACCGCTAGTGAATTAAAGGCTTCGGTGGTAAAGAGGTTCAATCGAACTTTGAAGACCAAAATGTGGCGTTATTTCAGTTCCAGGAATACCCGGTCCTATCTGCTACAGGACTTGGTGAAATCTTATAATCTCAGTTATCACCGAGGCATAAAAATTTCCCCTGCCGAGGTGAATCGTTCCAATTCTTGGAAAGTCTTTAAACACTTATACGGACTAACTAAAATCAAAAAAAGTCTAAAATATAAATTCAAAGTCGGTGATACGGTGAGAGTGTTGAAATCCCAGAATACTTTTACCAAGGGCTACGAACAAACATTTTCAGACGAGGTATTTACCGTATCTGAACTAGTCCCCAGGGATCCGCCCGTCTACAAGCTCAAAGATTGTGATGGCGAAGACATTATAGGTATACATAAGTATACAGGATTGAAAAGATTTTGGGGAAAAAAAATATCCGTAGAAAAAAGTATATTTTGGCGAAATGGTTCGGTTGGCCCGAAAAGTTTAACAGTTGGATCCCTGAAAGCTACGCGCAAGACGTTAAATACTGAGAATCAAAAATATTATTTCATTCAAGGGCTGTTCACAATGGAGAGAAAAAGCTTTTATGTTGTTCTACCCAGCAATTCTTCCCAGGATGTTTTCCCTAATAATACCATTGCCGAATTTACTGTCAAATTAGCCACCCCAATCGAACTACAGGGCCCCTGGGAAGTTGAATTGACCGAAATTCATTATCTGCACACCTGGAACACCCTAGACAAACCAGATAATGAATTTATGTTGGTGAATCCACTAATAGCTAAATGTTATACTATTCCCGCGGGCTATTAGTCTAGCATCGAGAAAGTGACAGCCAAGATGAATAAACTGCTGACGGAAAATTCAAAATTCTTCGAGGCCAGTTCAGCAGTCACTATGATACCGGAAAACAACATGAAATTCCACTACAGCGCTCTAAAGCGAAGATTCTATTTCTTAAACACTGTGTGTCACAATTTTGTGAAGGACCTCTCTATCTTTTGGCTATGGCTCGTCTGTTCCATCAAATCGTCGACGATCACCAAGTTTACTCGGTCAGGCGGCAGTAGTTCATTGTCGCTTAAGGAGGCCGATAACCCCTCCAAAAATTTGATTTTGGGAAATTGGGCTAACAGTTCATCGTACAGAGGCTGCCAACAGCTATAAAACCAGACTATATTGACAGGGCGACGAGAAAGCACATGGTCCACGTGCTCCAAAAGCTTTTTCACATAATGCGATTTGCCCGAACAGGCGGGTCCCGAGACTATTTTTGAGAATGGGTGCTGAAGTCTTACATCAAAGCCCTCTTTAGTATCCATAGGGGAGAGATGTGAAATCGGGCAAGAGAACCCTTTTGTTGTACATCACTCTGAATATTTTTCTGAGTGGACGATTTTGCAACATCAGGGTCTTTATGTTGCTATGAATCTGCGTGCCATGAACCATTATTTCTTTCATGAGATCATGTTCTACAAAACTATGCACTAGATCCATTTACGAATACAGTGGAACCTCAGTTCACGAATGTCTTGGTTCACGTACAACTCGGTTCACGACCAAAAAGTTCGCCAAACTTTTGCCTCGGTACACAACCACACACTCGGTATAAGAACAAGCCAGTTTCCCTTTCGGTTTGTGCACGCCGATGATTTCCGCACGTGTTGCATTGTTCTCAGTCAGACTGCCTGCCTGCAGCTGAGAGAGAGA